>NC_056737.1:1325589642-1325739642 GCF_019279795.1 Protopterus annectens | reverse complement strand
TATAATTGTAAACCCTCCACATTTTCTTCCAAAATTGCTATTTTGCTGAGAGATTATTAGGGGGAGAGCAACATTTTGAGCCAAAACTGGAGACATTTAAGAGGTTTGGATATTCCTAATTCTATAAAGTGATTTATTTGTTCGTACCTCTCATCCTCTTAATGCAGAAAATCTGGACAAGGCGAAATATATTGGGGGAACATACAAACAGTACTAAAAATTTCTCTTGTATAAACTTAGTTGATAGAATAACAGATCTTGCCTTAGCATGCATTTTTCTGATGGTTATGAAGTCTGAAACTCAATGTATGTCATTACTTAGTGAATTCATTCCTAAATGATTTGACAGAAAATCACAAATTTTATGAGGAACAAACCAAAAATAAGAAGCAAAAATCTATTAATTCTGGAAAAAAATGGATAATACAGTTGAGAGGTATAGTTCAGGCATGTCTGCCTTTGAGTTTGCCACCCTTCCCCCCCTCACAAAATCATGATCGAATGGAGCCTCCCCCAGCAGCCAATCCAATGTCCCATTACTTGTCTATTTTGCCCCATTTACCATAAACGCTGTGATGTGCATACTGTTTTACTTCTTTAATGATTTGGATTTAATTTGAAAGTTTTATTTTGCATTTTTACAGCACAAACACTAATAGACCTGCTAAACAAAGCAATGCAGTTTCACAGTGAAAATAGACTTAGCATTAAAACTTCTCTGCCCTTGAAACTCACATTCATTGTAAGAATTGAAACCCACATTCAAAGAAAATACATTTTGCCAGTGGCAGATAAAGATTAACTTTGGGTTGTTTTCAAATCATAGGCCCCTTGCACACGAAACATACGTGTTCTTTGATACACCTTCCTGATTGTATTAAATAATATTCCTTGTATAATACAGTACAGTTGTTAGAAGGTGTTTTAAATTTATTGTTTTGAACATTTTTCCAGTAAACAATGAAACAAAATGCATGCACCAATAATGACAAAACTGCCCAATTTAGAACATTTCCATCATAAAAGTCTACTCAAACTTCAACAATCCACCAGTATCAGTAAATAAGCACAATCTCTGAAGAAGTAAATGTCATCTAATTAATTCCACATTAAAGAGACCTGACACTAATGAAGAGACTGCTGCTAGCAAACAACTTTATATTTTATTGTTTCATCTACGAATAAAGTGCCTGTTGCCCATGAGGAATAAATTGCCTATGTTACATTAAAAAATGATAAGCTAGTAATATTGCAACAGGGAATAGATGGAAACTGATAACAGCTTCATAGTTACTAGGTATCTTCACCAAAAAGGACTGCAGAATCCACCCCCTTTACAACACAGTATCAGCAATGCATCTACCTATTGCAGGAGTTGAACCCACAGCCTTATGCATCAAAAGCAAGTATACTACCTGTTGTGCTATTAACATTGGAAGCAGACTCAGCATAAGCAGCACTAAACTTCTCTTCCCCTGCAGCTCTCAGCTCTTTGTAAAATCTACTAGACACTCAGCTGTATCTCTCAACTTTGCAGCACAAGAAATCTGGAAAAAGCCAACATTTATTGGGGGAGACAAACGCCCAAAAAACAGAGACATATTTTAAACATTGCTTGTATAATCTTGGAAAGTTGCTAGAATAAAATGATGTGTTATTGTCATACATTTCACTGCCAAGCCTTGAACCCAGGACCCTGAGCAAAACACTCAGAGCAACATATCACTATGCCAAATCAGCTGTTTTGTGAAAGAGAGGAAGACTGAAACTTAAATGGCTACCATTTAGTGAACTCAGTTCTCACCATAGCTGTCAACCTCTTAACACAAAACACCTGGAAAAAGCCAATAATGGGGGAATACAGCCCCCAAACATATTCAATGAATTCAGTTCTCACCATAGCTGTCAACCTCTTAGCAGAAAACAGCTGGACAAAGCCAGTAATGGGGGAATACAGCCCCCAAACATATTCATTGAATTCAGTTCTCACCGTAGCTCTCAACCTTAACACAAAAACACTGGACAAAGCCAATAATGGTGGAATACAGTCCCAAAAATAGAGACAAATTTCAACTATTCATCTTATAAACTTAGAAAATTGCTAGAATAAATGGTTTTGTGTTACCATATACTTTCTGAAGAATATGAAGTCTGAAATTCAAATGCCTGTCATTTTTATTTAACATTTGTTAACAAGGAAATTCTGACTTGGAAGAAAAGCCAAATTTCAGCAGAGGCTCAGGGAGAAACACTCCAGAAACATTCCTTTGTATCATGGAAGGACACCAGAACACCCAGAGGAAACCCACACAAACACAGGAAGGACATGCAGACTCCACACAGAAGGCACCTCAGCCAAGAATCAAACCAGAGAACCTTTAGCTGTGAGGCAACAATGCTACCACTGCACCAGCTATTTACTGAATTAAAAATCCACATATTTTATGAGGAACAGAGCAGAACAAAAATATGAGGCAAAAATCTGCAAAGTTTTCACAGATGGTGGTGGATAAGGAATTCAGGCTCTTGCTGCTTGCACACAAGGTACAGGGTTCAAGCCTGAGCCACCACCATCTGAGTTCTCTCTAGCCACCAGTATATATCAACTGGGGCATTACACACACATACACACACACACACACACACACACACACACACACACACACACACATACACACACTGCTTGCTTCAATAGTACCTGGTGTCCCATGCTGTTCGTCTGCAGCAACAAGTCTGGTAAACAGTCCTTCCCCCAGTAGTAGCAGCAGCAAGTCTGGTAAACAGTCCTTCCCCCAGTATTAGCAAGTCCTTTAAACAGTCCTTCCCCCAGTAGTAGCAGCAGCAAGTCTGGTAAACAGTCCTTCCCCCAGTAGTAGCAGCAGCTTCAAGTCCGGTAAACAGCTGCAGCAGCTTCATGTTGTCCTTCTCCCAAGTCTCGCGTAGCCACATCCTCCTTCCCCACAAGAAAGCAGGCTCCAGCTTGCGGTGTTGCAGCCCGGATCTCTTCCATTCTATGCAGTCATCACCACATAGAATTCTGAGCATCAGAGTACCAAGATGGCTTCTTCCTACTCTGGACTGCTGTTGCAACAGTCTGGATCCCCTCTGAGTTCCAGGATTGCAGAGTGTGCATGCGCAGAAGTTTGGAATTCAGGGATTGCAGAGAGCGCATGCACTGAAGTTCGGGAAACATTCCGAGACTCACCAATTTGTTTTTTGTTCCTTGTCCACAGCTGAGGGGGTTGCAGTCCTATAGCACAAGCTGCCTCTGGCCTGCACCTATGGACCCCAGTACTGACAAATGTGTCAGTGTGCATTAATGAGAATAACTGTGTCTGTGTGTTTGTAAACTTGTAGTTGATAATACCCTGAGGGCCTTCTCACCCACTATACCCCCACTGCCATAGTTAGAAATGGCTGCTGCTGTAATTTACATTAAATGTACCTTGTTACACTCCTCACCCTATGGGCTACCTAGAGCTTGCATTATCAGCATAACACTGTTGTACAAATAGATAGGCATGGGTTACCCTCTGAGTCCTGGCAAGTTTTTGTTTGTGTGCGAGTGTGTATATTTGTAGGATACAGCATTCTAAGGCCACATTCTCCAAATACAATACACCTTGACATATATTATAAGGGATAGTGATGTTGCTGACATGAGAAGAGCCATGTCAAATCCTCCCTGTGGCATGTGCAATAAATGCATATCCCTGTAGTAGCACTGATTATATACACAAGGGGTTGTATTGCAGTCCTGGTCAATGTGTGATTATGGGCATGTCAAAGCATTATCATGGGTTTCAGTGAGTAAAATATCCAATGTGGGGTGTGGGTGCTGGGTATACTGTCTTTACACCATGGTACCCCCAGTACATGTCCCAAGGTCCACTGTATGAGGACCACTGTCACCACCAACCATACAGGTAACTGATTACACTATCCAGCCCAATGATGCATTTCCTGTGTGCAGATTCTCTGCAACAGAATGGACTAACTGACAAGGTAGTTAGCACTGATAAACCCAGGTCTCTCAGATGTGTCTATGACTGTTATGTGTTTGTCAATGTGTATATGACAGTATGTCATACTATATATTGTTCATTACCACCTAGTACATCCCCCATTACCATACTGTACAAGGCCTGGTGATGTTCTTCACTTAACAAGAAACCCAAAATACACCTCATTCTAAAAGCTGTGTGGTGTGTGCAATTAAGGCCAAACACATTAGTAGCAATAAATACCTAGGTAGGGGTTCTACTCTCAGTGTTGCCAAGTAAGAGTGTGTGTATGTGAAGGGATCTACTTCAGTTTTACAGAAAAACTCTCTGAGGCACACCACAACAATAAGAAGCTGACCATCATTCATTTGACTATTTATTGTAGAAAAAACATATACATATAAGTAACAGAACATTCCTAATGGTCAGTAAGTGCTTTCACATTCCAGTAGAATGCCTCATCAGACTGTTAGTGCACCAACTGATTCTTACATTTAAATAGCACCTTCAATCAACAATGCACCAATCACCTATAGGCTCATTTATTTAAAAACAAATAGAATCACTATCTTAAAAAATCATTATCTAAAAAAATGTTTCTGACATTAATTACTAAATTAAATCAACACTTAAAACAAACCATTTCATGTATATGTTATTTACACATTATAGTAAAATCATGTTAAATGGTGAAGCAATAAATCAAAAAAAATATATATGTATATACATTCTCATAGAAACTCATGAACTTCACTTTGACATAAATATCTGAAAAACTGCTCCAAACATCCTTGTGCACATCAAACAGTAAAACAATATCCACATAAAACAATTCAAAACATGTATATAAATAACATTATAATGAAGGACCATAAGTAATATAAAAACTCTATAAAGAACACTATGGAAAACAACTATCTAGCATTTTGCGTCATGTAGTAATATATATATATATATATATATATATATATATATATGTGTGTGTGTGTGTGTGTGTGTGTATATATAGAATGCTAAAAAACATCTATAAAAATCATATAAATGCTTCTCACAGTGAGGAAACTACTATTTAATAAAATAAAACAATACCAGGAGGTCATATCTCATACAGGCTAGGTGTAAAATGAAGTGTCGAGTACACTTGATACATATAAAAAATTAATAAAAATAGAAATTAATGTTTATAACCCCTTGCACTAAGGAAGGGTTTCAAAGATACTCTTTCATTTAAACCAGAGGCTCTATCAGCGTGTAGCCTCATAATCCACCTTGCTTCTCTTTGTTCAGTGTAATTGTTATAGTCACCCAGCCTGACATCTGTATGTATCAGTTCTATGACTATAAACTTAAATTTATGTGTAGTGCCTTTCATCATCACATGTTTGGCCAAAGCATTGTTATCATCGTCTCTATTAATGCCATGTACGTGTTCTCTTACACGTTCTCTAAGAGTCCTATCAGTCGTGCCAACATAGAAGGATGTGCATGTCATGCATACTGCCAGATAAACCAAATTACGTGTTTTACAGTCAGCATATGTCCCAAATTCATAGTGTCGTCCTGTATCTGGGTGTGTAGAAACATTACCATTCAACATATAACTGCATTGATTGCAGTTCCTACATGCATAAGTCCCTTTCCTGTCTGATACTATATATTGTTCCTCTTTCCTCTCATAGCATAACAGGCTTTCCAAAGACTTTGTGTTCTTGTAAATGAATCTTGGGGTATCTCCTACTAATTGATGTACTTCTACAGTCAAAATATTCCAGTTTTTTGTGAAGATCTCTCTAATTTTCCTGTTGTTGTTGGTAAAGGACACTACTGGTCTATTCAATACTGTTGTATTCTCCATTCTTGCAGTATCTGGATGGCTATTCCTATATAGGTATGGTTTTCCTTTTGAATTCCTCTCTCCTACACTTTCTTGAAAGGTACGTGCCATCTCATTAGATTTGTAGCCTCTCTCTTGGAACTCATTATGTAGAGTCTCAGCTGTTTCTAAAAACTTGGCATCTTGACTAGTAAGTCTAGAAGCCCTTAGCACCTGGCCTTTAACTATGTTTTTGTATACATGTGTAAGGTGCATACTTGTTTGGTGGAATATGGAATTCCTCCTACATTCTTTTCTAAAAAGCTGGGTGTGTAGACTGTTCTCCTCTTTTATTACCAGAACATCTAGAAACTCTATCTCATTGCTTGACCATTTACCTTAAAAAGTTAGGAAACTAGTTGTGGTATTAATGTATTCAATAAACTCTTTAAGTGTAGATTCTTCACCATTCCGTAACAAAAAAATATCAACAAAACGTTTATATAGTGAAATATTATCATGATAGATGCTATGTATAATATATGTGGACTGCCAATATGCCATCACCAAATTGGCATAGGAGTTTGCACAGGGTGTGCCCATCGCGACTCCTTTCTGTTGTAAGAAGTATGAACTGTCATATACAAATACATTATTCTTCAGCACGATATCCATTAGCATGGCACATTTTATTATTGTTTCTCTAGGCATACCCTTTTCTATCAGTTGTAACCTCATGTATTCTACCCCTATGTCATTAGGAATGGAGGTAAATAATGAATTAACATCCAACGTTACCATCCATTTAATCTCATCATTTTTAGGAGATTTTGTGTACTCAGTGAGGCTTTCTAGAAAACATTGTGTATCTCTTACTATTGTTGATGTTTGTTCAACAATTTTCCTCAATTGTGTCTCTAGATATACTGAAATGGTCTCACTAGGAACGTTATGTTACTTATATGTATGTGTTTTTTCTACAATAAACAGTCAAACGAACGATGGTCAGCTTCTTATTGTCGTGGTGTGCCTCAGAGAGTTTTTCTGTAGATGTGGTTTTGCTGCTTTATTTGGGGCACTCTACCCTTGGGATTGATTTTGCTACGTTTTGTATCTACTTCAGTTTGCAGAAAATGCATGTCCCAGGAGGTAATCTGTCTGAGAACTGACTGGTAAAAGCTAACATTTCAAAAGAATCATCTTGTGGAAATTCACGCCAATTAGTAGTAGATGTGTAAATGCTGTCTTCCCCACAGCGATACTGGAGTTGGTCTATATAGTTGGGTGTGGATGTTGTGGGCACAGCCACCCTCATTGGGGTTATTGTTGTGCATATCCCCCCACTTAGTCTTCTGTAATGCTGTACAGTTTATGTTAACATGTTAAGTAGTTGTTAATCACACTATGTGTGGTTCTACACCACCTCACACCCTCCAAAGTGGAGGGCTGTGCCACCCACACCAGCACACCTATGTTTACCAACTCTAGGATTGCACTACCTTGGGGAAGAGGACATACACCCTGCCAGTGCCATCGTCAGTGACATTAAACTGGCAGACTGATTATTTACTGATGTGATGTTTTGCCTATTTTGTCTTGGTGGAATTACATAGGCCAAAATGAGTTCACTGCAAAATTAAGTACATCCGTGTGTACAGTATTCTCTGTGTATTGCATCAACACCAAAGCCTTTGTGTGTGTGTATGTGTGCTATTCACAAACATTTGGTGTGTGCCACTCAGTACACTTATCATTGTCCACTGTAGAAGAGCTGCTGACATCACCCACCATGAACTCACCTGTATATACCCCTCAGACCTATCAGCCATGTGGCACATGCAGTAACTGTTATACAGACCTGTTACTTGTGTTCAGCTGTACCCAGGATATGACACAGTGTGTCACCACAGTTCCATACCCCTTGTAGGAAACAACAGCAGACCAACATCCTGCTGAAACATAGACACCTACAACACAAACCGAATACATTATGGAGACCACAATCAGTCACAGCTATAGTGCATCATGGCTGGACAGTTACCCTGACATGTAAGCATTAAACTTTCCAGCTGAAAACATGTTAAACAGCATTACATTGCTAAACATTAGTACATTCACCCTATGCATCAGAACCATAGTAGCATGTCCCTGCATCGATGGTATGGATGACAGGGGTGTGGCACAAGTATCATCATATGCACAGGGTGTGTTGTGGGTTTGCCAGAGACCTAGGCTGAGCCATTTGGTTGACATCATGTGTGTGTTAGGGGGTTCTTTATCAATTGGGCTGTGCAGATGTGGTGGGTGTAGGTATGGAGGTGTCCTAGCTGTGTTGGTGATGTGTGAGGGGAAAACAAAAAACATAATTTAAGACCTGTACTTCATTCCTTACCTCCACACATAAACACACACACACTCACAGACACAGTTCTGCCATGTGACTGCCCTATCCAGGGGTTTGTTGGACAGCTGCAGACCATACATTGCAGGGTGCACAGTTCACCATGTTCGTCCACGGACATGAGAACTGTGCCTGCCTAGGGTTCCACAAACACTACCAGGTAGAATAAATGATCAAAGGTGCAAAAATGACTTGAGGGTCCGGCTGAGTGCAAAAGAAAAGGAACTGAAAAAAATATAAATAATTGCACTCAGGTTGCACAGCCAAAAACGTTTAATACAATAAAATAAAGTAAAAAACATAAAGTAAGCACTTTTGTGACCACAAACTGTCGCTTTATCAGACAACTAACAACTAAAAGGTACATCATTATATACAGCATTAATTGCATCATTGATTAATTGATCAGCTGGTTTAATAAAGGGCATGATCAAGCATTTTTAAAAGCACTGATAAACTGCTGAAAACACAGGAAAACAATATACAAAAAACTTTAAAAGAGGTTAAAAGCATGTTATGTTCTTTTTTGATGAAGCGACAGTTTGTGGTTATGAAAGTGCTTACTTTATGTTTTTTATTTTATTGTATTAAAAGTTTTTGGCTGTGCAAGCTGTGTGCAATTATTTATATTATTTTCACTACCAGGTAGAAGCCCAGATATGGTACTCTCCCCTGATGATGACAAATGTCTGCTGTATCCATGTCCCTGTTGGGACCAGCCAGGACCACGTGCTGTGTTGTGGTGTGGACAGCAACCCCCCCTGCAGTGCTTGTGCTGGTACCGCTACTACAGGAGTGGCTGTGACTTGTTGCACATTCACGTAGACCTCCACCTGTTGGTGTTGCAGACCTATGTCCACGTGGCTGTCACTCTACTTCGACCATATGCTCTAATGCAGACATCGCACGGTCAAAGATTCCCACCATCTTACCCAACCGTCTATCCAGGACCTCTCCAAAATAACGGTCGGCACCTGCAAGATCATGGATGTTGTCAAGTACAGCAGAATGAGCAACCCTCTGGAGCCTCAGATTCTGTCTGGTGTAATGTTCTGTATGTGCCTGTGCCTCCATGGTGGCTCGAAACATCCGTCTGGTGACACCTGCTGTGGCACTTCTGCCAGGGGCATGATGGCCAGCAGCCCTCCTACGAGCACCCCTGTACATCTGCCTGTGTGGTACCTCACCGGTCATCTGGCTATGCCTGCTGTGTACAGACACACTTGCCATAGTTACCACACTGTCCTGTCCCATGCTACCACCCACCAACTGTCCCTCATCTATGGCCACTAGTAATGGGGTATGTATAGGCATTGTGACTGTGTGCAGGGATGGAGTGGATAAAAGTGGGATGTCAACTGATGGCACAGCTTCAGCCCCTGATAACCCTGCCTGTGCCTCACCATAATCATAATTGTCAGAGTCTGTATGTACACTAACATCAGTTTGCCTGCAGGAGGGACACTGACCCACCTCACCACCTGTGAGGGGAAAACAAAAAAACGTAATTTAAGACCTGTACTTCATTCCTTACCTCCACACACAAACACACACACACTCACAGACACACACACACACACACACACACACACACACACACACACACACACACACACTTACAGTTGAGATGGCACAAAGATATTACACAGACCTCTCATTACCCAACAATCAACATGCATAACATATGGCACTCAACACCATGCACTGTAGCTATACTCAATCCTTGTTGCCAACATTATACATTACTGTGATGCATGAGTTGTGTTAGTAGGTGATGCCCCTTATCCTGGAACACACTGCACCCATGTACACAGTATTGCTGTGCACCTGTTCAGCACCCTGGCATGTAATGTGCACCATACCTCACAAGTGTACACACCATTGCTGAAAGTGTATATGTGTGGCAATTATGTTTGCTCTGTTGCTCACAGCCACTATGTGTTTGTCTGACACATACCTGGGATGATATGAGGACAGATGTCAATAGTGAATGCCTGACCTCTGATTTGCAGATGTCATCATCAGCAGTGCATGTATGAGCAATAAAATCCGATTACACTGACAATCTTCAAAGCTTACTGTGACTGTGAGGAGTGTACACACCCTTGTTGACATGCTAGCCTCTTACATGATATGCAGTGGGGCCACAATACTGCATATGTTCACATTACACACACCTGATATGTGAGATATGACCTGTGCAATTAAATGCAGTATCAAACAAATGTGTTAATCGTGCAGATGATGATTAAGATGCATACAATATGTGGGTTGCATAAATGTGCACACCCTTAACACAGTGGCTTGTTGCAGCACCTGTTATGTGAACTACAGCAGTCACTATTCCTGGAAGGGGTATACTAGCATGGCCCATCTTCACTTGCCATTATTTGGTCACTCCACCCTACAAATGTCCCCCAACTCTGCTGAATTGCAAGGTCAGCTCATGTGCATAGCCCTTGGAGGTCACACAGTGCCTTCACTGTTGCTGTGGAGTCAGGGTTATGTCTTGTGTTTCAGGATGACACCCCTCCCCATCCTTAGCCTTATTGCAGATGCTTGACAACTATGGGCCACACATGAGTGTCATTTTGCAGTGTTCCAAATTCAGAATGCCATGTCTACCAGCCTAGTACCTGCTAATGAACAGCAAACCTAAAAGTGTACACTGGCACCAGCAAGGTAAAGATGGGGATGGTGGTCCTGAGGTGGAGTGAGGTGTTGCTTGTGTACCACATGTATCTTTATTGATACTGTCTGTAGGTTGCAGCCTTGGTCTCAGTATACCATTACACATTGCAACACATGCCTTTGGGAGACTTGATGTTATGCATATGCTACCTGTAGAGAGCCCTGGATGATGTTTCCTGTGGAACATCTCTTCCATCTGATTACCCTAACCCATAGACCACACTTATGCAGATTCCAGGTGATTGTTGACACAGGTACTGCACAGGCAGTACTTGATAGACATTCTTGCAAGTCCCACAGTGTTGCTGTATGTTTCCAGGCAGCCTCCATGACCAGTTTGCAACATGTGTTGTCATCTGTCTTGGATGGGCATCTGTTTATTTTCTACATTATGTTGTTGCATACTTCATAGTCACATACATGACTGTCTGCACTGTTTGCCATGGTATATGCAATGGTGAGGTAAAGCTACTTCTCCCACTCCTGAGTGCTACCTTTCGGATATAGGATCCATTCCATGGTTTGTAAGATGTGTGCAAGCCATGGCTGCCTCTGTTGCACGTGAGTGGGCAAATGTCATGAACATACTTCCTGGACAGCAGACCATTACTTGGTGTGACATTGAGGCCCTGTACTTGATGGAAGTTGTATACTCAAGAAGAGTGAATGCTGTCAGTACCTCAAAAGCTGCTTCCACAATATGTTATTTGGAGTGTGTGCACACATATGCTTCCAGTGTTTTTTAAGGTATGTATTCCCCATATTTATTGTCCTAATGTAGGATTCCATATTACACATTCATTGCTCATGTTAGAATCACATTACAAGTTGTAAAAGGTGTGGAATGTGGTATTGTGATTTGCCATTGTGTAGATCTGTAACAGTTGCCATTGTGATAGTGGTGTATACATTGTTGTAGCCACTGTATAAGGGTAATTTTGTTCATCTCTGGCCACATATCTTGCACTGACAGGTTGTTAGGTATACTGCAGGACTCTTACATGCCCTTTAGATATGCCACCATGGTGACCACTGTGATGCAGTGCAGTTAACAGCAACAATAAATGAACATGTACAGCATGCATTATGGGTAGGTGTGTTAAATGTGTGCATGGCAAATACAATGGCCATAACATGGCCGGTGTATTGGCAAACCTGAACAAAACAACTCCATACTCAACAGGCTGCTGCCCTAGTTGTATAGCAGAGGGACCTTCATAGTTGTGTGAGAGATGTAACGTCAGTAGCCACACCTGTGGCATTGGTACAGGGTGGGAGCATCATTTCAGTACATCAACAGTACTAACCCACAATACTAGAGATTCTGTACATCTGTTCATTACTACACTGCATCAACAGACTATGTTATCTGACATATGCATAAAGATACTTTACAAATGAAGATGGATAAGCAACAGTGGTCTACTAATGTGCCCTGGGGCCTTACCTGCACGCTCCTTGCCCATTGTGTTGGTGGCACCCACCTCCACAATGCTATCCTCAGGTTCCTGGCTTGGCATGCAGGCAGGTACCCCAAGGGTGGCGAGGAGCTCCTCAGCGTGTGTCAGTAGGGGCTGTATGGCATGAACCCACCTGTGGGTAGCTGGTCCCTCCTAACTGCAGCAGCATGCTGATGGGCGTGATGGATGAGATCAGTGCAATGATGTTGCACTTGCTTATAACTGAGGTTATGCAGGCTGACATCATTTACCCTGTGGATGAGCTCATTCCACAGGGTGGTCCTCTCCTGCAGACCATGGAGCCTGTATCCAAAGAGGGTTCTGTGGTGTAGTACAATGAAGTTTATGATAACATTATTCTCCTATGGTGTCTACGCAGGGAGACGTTCATGGGACATTGTACCTGGAAGACATAAACAAGAAAAAAGGTCAGACGACCTCATACTGCAAGGATATAATAGTTGTTAATTGACATCTCTCCCCACAATATCTGCAACAATAATCTAAACACACATATCATTGGGTATGTGTACACCAAACCTACTGTTGGGACATATATCGTATTGTTCAACAAATATTGAAATGTGTTTCTATTCATGTTCCATGTTGAAACACTATCATTGGTGGCCTGTTGCTATCAGTGTAACCTGCATGCCATTGTAATGGCCACTGTGGTTCCATATATGCATGTGTTCTGTTTGCTATGCAACTGTTCCAAATTTGGTGTTTGGGTTAATGGGAATATCTATTGCATGCTGTTATAACTAATCCTGGATTGTGTTGACTATTACTAACCCACATATGTTCTAAAAACTGCAACACAATAGCATGTTTGGGAAGGCCGTTCCCAGTGGCCCCACCTCTCCCACATCATCTGGCCATGGCACCAGGCCCCAGCATGTCTGGGACCCACCCCTGGACCTCATTATCCACTGGTCCTGCACTACCTTCAGGTGGAACCACCTCAGGGGATGGGGCTCATCACCTTCCTGGGAGTGGGCACAGACAGGCTCCTGTCACCTGAAGTCAGGTCCAGGGTCTGGTGCACAGGGAGCTCTGAAGGGAGTTTGGAGATCTGCTACACCAGCTTGAGGGCCACATGGTGCATTGAGATAGTCTGCCTGCCCCTCCTGCTCAGCCCCCAGCACAGCCACCTTCAGGGCCATGAAGATGCAGTGGTGACTGCCCATGGGTGGGGACCTCAGTCCCACTGTTTCCATTTGGGGGCTCATGGGGTTCTGATTTCCAAACACCCCTCCCTGTCCAAGGTGTTTACCCCCCAAATGTGTCATATAATGCATCTGTATGCTGTCTTGTCTGTCTTCCAACCCAACCTACCTCCCCAAATATAACCACTATCCTTCCCCAACATTCCACTCTCACCTTAACAAAAAAGGGCAATCTGTTCCCAAAAAGAATTTCACACCATATATAACTGTCCATTTTGCACCCACTTACAACTGTTTAAAAGTGTTTTAATCACTCTGTATCCAACAGCCCTTGCTCTGGCCAGCAATAAAAATTATCAGCCCTTGAAAGTGTCTAACCCATGACCCTGCACACCATAGCCACAGCAATTTACCACTAAGCCATCAGATATGTGTGATGTTTTCTCAAACAAATCATTCAGCACAGTCATTCAATAGTAGGGAAAATGTGTGTGTGTATGTATATATATATATATATATATATATATATATATATATATATATATATATATATATATATATATATATATATATATATGTGTGTGTGTGTGTGTGTGTGTGTGTGTGTGTGTAGATATACGTGTCTCTCTCTCTCTCTATATATATATATATATATTTATATATATATATATATATATATATATATATATATATATATATATATATATATGTATATATATATATATATATAGAGAGAGAGAGAGAGTGTGTATTCAGACATCAGATCCACATTCTGAACCTCCTTCCTCCACAGCTGAATTGTTCTGCCTTGCTACAAAACAGAGCATCACATGTGGACAAAGCCTAACATTAGGGGGGGTATATAGAGACAGATTGTAGATATGCCTATTACAAACCTATGAAGTTTGTGCATGATACAGTTCACATTACTATGACTGTTCTGAAGGTGGTGGAGACTGAAACTCATGTGTCTATCATGACTTCATTACTTCCACCTTCAGCTATTTGCCAGACTAATATAGATGTTTGGTGGAACAGAACAAACACTATGATAGCTTAAATCTTTACATTCTGTACAGATCTGCACAGTTGATAGGTATGGCCCACTGCCCACAGGACCAGATGCTATGTTCATAGCAGTTGTTCAGCAGGACATCATTACAGCAAGTCTTGATGGCACATATAAATCCTTCAACATCATCTATCCCATTATTACAGACCAAGATCTACATTCAATTACATGCTGACATGTTTCACATCCCTGTTTTATTAGTGTCCTCTCTTCTGTGTACCAGTTAGATGTCTTCCTTGTTTGGTTTGTTTTTTAGTAGTATTTTTGTTTTTTAGTATTATTTTTGTTTTTGCTTTCCCTCTCTCTCTCTCTCTCTCTCTCTCCACTACAGGGATTGAGCTGGTTTGAATAGATTGCAGCATGGCTTTTATAGGTGACGCTCATGATAAGGTGATGGCCTGTGCACCAATTGGTGCTCCCCACTTGCTAATTGCATGCAGCCAGCTGTGTAGTACTTCCAATAGCCAATGTCATGGTAATGCACTACTATAAATGACTACATTATGTGGGTGTTGTCCCTTTGCCTTTCCTGTATGGAAGGCATCCTTCCTGTGTGTGGGCAGTGGTGTTACAGATAGCAGGTAGCAATACCTCTTGCAATAGGACTTGTGGACACAGGACAACTATATGTTTGTATAATGTTTCAGATCTAGGAACAGTGTATGAGTATTGCTGTTATATGCATTGAATACTGCTAGTTTTACAGAGTTTGTGTGTACATGCTAGTTTTGCATGGAATGCAGTCTGTCTGCATAGCTCTCAGGTGTGACCCTATCCACATGATGATCAGAGGGTTGGCTGTTATGTTTTGTCTGTTCCACACACAGGTCTTGCCCTGACATATCAGTGCCATTCTCTCCGTTGATTGCTATCAGTACATGGCAACATCCATTTGTGTTTCTGACTTCATATTCCTGAGTAAGGGTATGTTGCCAGCAATCCTGTAACACCAGCAACTTTCACGGTGCATAACAACAATATTTCAAATATGACCCTGTGTTTCAGCCTCTGTACTCCACCTGTATACCAGGCTTTGTCCAGATGTCATGCAGCATGAGATTGATAGGTAATGGCCTATCATTATTTAGTGCTGACATTCCTGCTATAATTCCAGTGATGTTGTGGACTCCCACACAAATTGTGGGGTAGGGTCCATATATATGAGGGCTGCAGCTAGACAAAACATGTGTGACCGTGTACAGTCCAGAGGTCAGTGTATGGAGAACACTGTTATATGCCCTTGTAAGACATTTTATGGGGGAGGGGTAGTAAATGTTTTTAACCTAGCCTGTTAGATGTGAGGGATATCAGTAATAAAAACATTAAGGTATATGGCTGTACATTTTCATACGTTTCACCATGGGAACAGTGGTGAGCTAAAGCTTACTGTTTTACACACAGTTCTCTTTGTCAGTGTGATAGTGACATTTTAAGTTAAGCATTGTTATGTAACAGATACATTTACATTGTGACAACCAATACTTTTCCCCCTAGGGGTGAGTACAGAGTGTAATTGGAGGCTTCTGATCTACATCTGTAATTAAGGTATATGTGTGTGTGTGTGTGTGTGTGTGTGTGTGTGTGTGTGTGTGTGTGTGTATGTATGTATCACTGGAATGTTAAGTGCTTCCACATTGTACATTCCCTATGGTAGTCTGACTGTTCTGCATGATATGTTAGAGAAATCATCCTGACATCTTGCAGCTGAGATGGCTTGCTGTTAACATGTTGTGGCTATGTTGTGCAGGGTCCTGGGTTCAAGACTTACAAGTGCTGGTTATTGTGTTGCAAGGCAGATCAGTTCAGCTATGGAGGAAGGGATAATGGCAATATTTACAAGTGATCCCTATTTTGGGCCCCTTCACCCCCATTAACAATGCCTTTGGTCAGATGTTTTGCAGTGAGAGGTTCAGAGGGTGGATCCAATGTGCAAATGCAATATATATATATATATATATATATATATATATATATATGTGTGTGTGTGTGTGTGTGTGTATGTGTGTATGTATATATATATATATATATATATATATACATATACAGATATATATATATATATATATATATATATATATATATCTAGAGAGAGAGAGAGTGAGAGTGACATATATATATATATATATATATATATATATATATATATATATTTATTTATTTATATAGACACACACACACACACACACACACACACACACACACACACACACACACACACACACACACACACATATATATCTACATATATAAATACATTTTCCCTACTGTTGAATGACTGCACTGCATGATATGTTTGAGAAAACATCACACTTATGTACAGCTCAAATGGCTTAGTGGTAAATCGCTGTGGATATGGTGTGCAGGGTCCTGGGTTTGAGATTTGCAATGGTTGATTATTTTGTTGCTGTGCATAACAAGGGATGTTGGATACAGTGTGATTAAGGCACTTTTAAGCAGTTGTAAGTTTGCACAGGTTTGCATGGAGGTAAGCAATGGTAACTTCTGGTTAAATAAGCTTACAGACAGCCTGAAAGTGCTTAATTTGTGTATGCATTGCTTGGCGCCATGCAAACTGGCTTAAACTCATTTACTACTGCTTAAAAGTGCTTACTCCTGCTTACCCCATGCACTAATTTCTTTAAAAGAAAAGAAAAAGGGGTGATGGGAAAGTGGTGAAAAAGGGGGCATGCAGAGCGAAAAACAATAAAGAAAGTATTTAGGACTGTGCAGGATGGGTGTAGGGAAGGTCCATAGCTTATATGTCTTTTGTTTGGAGAAAGGATAAAGGGAAAATTAGAAGAGAAGAAATATTTATACAGAAGTTTCTAGTAAACTAGAAGGTAATACATAATGCAATTAAACATGCTTTCATAACTGTATATATGTATGCAATTATAATGTATGGTTGTATTTGTTTAGTTTTTATCTGTAAACTTTAAAATAAATCAGCAATGTGGGAACTTTTAAAGCACAAAGGTAGTTCCACTGAGAAGCAATATTTGTAATTATTTCAAGGGCACAGCTGCATTACAAACATACAAAAAATAATAAAAATTAACACAGCACAGTATTGAAACTTTACTTATATTACAGGATATGTAATGTTTGTTTGCATGTAGTATGAGTTGTATCGCTATACATTTACATTTCTTCAGTACTGCAGCTGTTCATAGATATATATTTTAAAACATATTTATTTTATTTACTTTGTTGACTAGGTTAATTCCAGTAGGTGCAGCATATTTTAAGGAGAACTCTGAAATGGTATTTATTACTTTATAGAGGATTATTTGCATGGGTTTCCTCCAGGTATTCCGGGTTCCTCTCACATTCCAAAGACATGCAATAGGTAGATGGGAGACTCAAATTTGTCTGTAAATATGAGTGTGTGTTTGTGTATGCGATGTGAAAGAAAGACCTGGCAACCTATTTACATTTCCCCTTTGTGTTATAAACTCTGTGGCTAGCAGTGTCTGTGTGCAGGCTTGCTGTAGGAATCAGTTGCAACGTGTTTGTGTGTGTATATATGTGTGTGTGTTTGTAAATGTATGGAAAAAGAGAGAGAGGTAATTTGACCATAACAGCAGGAAAATTACCCTATCATTTTCAGTGGATAGAATATTTTTTCTTTGTTCTGTTTGTGCAAATATTGAGTTACAGTTTCCTTACAAAATAATATTGTCACTCCCAGCACTTCATTAGAAGTGTAATGCTAACAGCAGTTTGTAATCACAGTATTATTAGCATTGCTACTGAGTCTTTGCATTCTGCCATAACGATGTTCAGCTGTCAATATTCTGAAACACTCTGCTCCTCTACAGGTGGTCAGAGTGAAAATTCCTGAGCATTAGCTGCCCTAATAAAAAGGAGTTGAGCAACATAAAGCTGATCTCTATTTTCCATGGGAAATCATTGCCAGTGTGATTTCTGATGTGTGTCAGCAATGATTCCCTTCTTTTTCTCCATTCTTTCAGTTGGTGCTACCATTGAGATGGTACAGACAGACAGATAGACAGACAGATAGATATAAAAATGAATAAGTTCATGATATTGGGGTTTTCCCCTGCAAAAAAAAAAGTTAATTTATTTATCCTTTGTCGACCAGACCAGTCCTGCCAGGCTAGTGGCCTATTTTCAGGGGAGACCTGAAATGGTATTTATACTAGTAGGAGAAATTTGGACAGGGTATCAGTTATCTTTCCCTACTCTTTTTGATAGATGCCATGGGATCTTTTACATCTACCAGAGTTACCACCAACTCAAGCAGATGGGACATCATTTTAACATGTCATCCAAAGGACAATACACTGTGGTGTCCTCTGAGAATGCACTGCAATCCAGTGCAATCACCTGGATTGGGAATAGAACCACAGTCTTCTGGCCTTCTAAAGTCATGTGTGCTACCTGCTGCAGCACTGTCACTGCTTACAATTAACTTTTTTGCCCTTCTGTGTTTTGGGAATTATTTTTCATGGTTTCAGATGCTTGGGATTCTGCAGCTCAATTATTCATAGCAAAGTCAAAACTCTCAATGTAATAAAACAGGCAAGTCATAGATCCACAATTCTGATGTGAATTAGCACAGAAACAATACAACCAGTTACATCCACTGTGTTTAATGATAACATGTATAATACATTTGAAATATATGCAACATTTTATAAGAACCTTTTGAAATATATATCTCCTTTTATAAACACATGTATTACTGATACAAGATGAGTTAAATGAGGTGTAAGTGCACAAAATGTGCCTAAATGTTGCTTAGATATACATTTAGAGATTTACACCTGTTTGCTAGTTAGATGCATATACACTTCTGTTGCTATAAGAGATGTAGGAATAATATAGTCAGGTAGATGCATACATTTCTGTTTGCTAGCATACATATATTAAAGGGTTAAACTGTTTTCAGCTAAAAAATCAACTAAATAAAATGGCATTCATCTGTAAGTGTAACATGAAAGTCTGGCACAGCTTGAGAAAAATGCTAATAAGGATAATTCTTTAAAAAAAGAATTGGAATTTGGGCGGCACAGTGGTGCAGCGGTTAACGTTGTCGCCTTACAGCAAGAGGTTCTCCGGTTCGATTCTCGGCTGGGGTGCCTTCTGTGTGGAGTTTGCATGTTCCCCCTGTGTTCGCGTGGGTTTCCTCCAGGTACTCCGGTTTCCTCCCACATTCCAAAGACATGCATCTGGAGCGTTTCTCCCCAGGCCTCCGCTGAAACAGGCTCTGTGGAACCTAGTCGGACATTCCCGGTCAACAAATGGTAAATAAATTAAAAAAAAAAAAAAGGCATTCAGCCGAATGTACAGAGTCTGGTACAAGCTTCGAGGGAAACAGATAAGGACCCAGGTGGAAGAATTAACAGATTTCCTTGACTGTTACATAATTCACCTTGAAACAGAACATAAAGGAACTTATTAACAGACTGTATGACATAAAGTGCGGGGAGTATTAAAAGACTGTTTTCATACAGAAATATTTTCAAACAGGAAAGACTCCCTAAAAGTTTAATAAACAGACTGTATGACATCAAAAAATACTAAAGTAATGACTTTGAGAGTTCCCAAAAGACTGCTTTCATAAGAATGTATATATGTGAGATGTGATCTGATTTTTTTGTTAGAGCTGAGCACTGGAGATCCTTCATGCTGTATGAGAAGAAAACCTGAAACAGTAAATGTTGTAAACTGTAGTGTTGTATGTGTCATCTGTTATATAAACAAGTTATTAAGTACTGTGCAAGAAAGTTAATAATATACTGCTAAGAAGGTTATAATCTGCAAATTGCATGTGCATGAACCAGACTTTGTTTGTACAAGGCAAGAAGTAAGCAGTGCTATAAATTCTCCAGGATAGTAAAAATTCACATTAGAATCTGTAACTGCCAGCTTCATTTTACCAGCTTTTCAAGTAACTACAAAAGTTTTCCAACCATCTACGGTCATCAGAATTGGCCAGCTGAAGTTATTGTGGACTCTGGTAAGAAAATTTTGTGGTTACATAACAGCATGAATGCCATAAATCAGGCTAGTAAAAAAGGTAGTTAACAGAGTATTACTATTATTGTATTAATTTTAGATAGACTACAGAAGTTGTATAAACAGCATATTACCAAATGAAAAAACTTATTAGGGCAAGTTGACAGTCAGGAAATATAAATGGATTATGTTTGACTGGTATCTTAAACAGAAACATGATTGGTATGGCAGTAAATATTTATTGTGCAAGTCATATAAAACTGCTTTCTGTGTACAATGTCATAAAAGTACTGTTGTTAATAGTAAACGACCAGATAAGGGTCATACACTTGCATTATGTCCTGTCATCACATGTGAAATGTTAATTTCAGAGTTACAACAGTCAAATCAGTTATTGACAGAATCTCCTGTACATCTTGTTAGACAATAGTGGCATGAAACCACTGTACAGTACAAAACAAATAAGGACAGAGACGAGGTTTATGGTGAACTGACAGAAAGATTTAATAAACTTCTAAGTGACAGAAAAAGTGAGTTCAAAAAGTTTAAACAACATATGCAAACATTTTTTAAATATGTTTTTATTGAGTTTTTATGAAAAATACACTTTTACAAATATACATTTAAACATCTAAACATAAATAAACAAAAATATATATAATGTCCATAACAGTTGCAATTTCATAGCCATAATTACATTTTATCTAGATGTTTTTAAAGTTTTAGCCATAACAATCATTTATGTGCAACATCTGAAGTTCTTGAAAAAGCAGTTTGTAATTCCCTATTACAGGCAATTTTAGCTAATGAAAGAAAATCGGTAAACGAGAGGATTTGTTTACATTTCCAATTTAACGTGATACTTTTCCTTGCAATTGCAAGGAGAGACCAGAGAAGATGTCGTTGTGCTCTTAGGATACAAGCTGGTATTGGTGCATTGAATAACAGCAAAGAATCTGATAATTCACATTTGTCCGACCACAATGCTTTAGTAAAATTCCTAACGTTAGACCAAAATGCAAACATTTTTTTCACAATACATAAGAGCTTTAGAGTCAGCAGAACAGAATACTAAGGAATATCAGACAGCCAGTACAGAATCACAAAACAAAAATAATCTGGTTAGTAAGGAGTTAAAGCAACAGCAGTTAGACACACTAATAAAAAATAATTTACGACATTGTACTCTACATTTAAACAATGGTTAAAGTACACAGCAGAGCATTACTCAGTTTTTTCTAAATTCATATTCTCAAATGCTTTAAAACTTTCATTCAGCTAAGCTGTTAAATAATTTCAAAATCACCATTTCAAATAACAGAACAGTTCTAGGGCATAGAAATAAAATGAGAGTAGTTAAAAGCAGTAAAGACATGAGGTCACAAGACTGAAATGCATGTATTTTCTTTTCATCTAAAGTGCATCTGTTTAAAATGCACAAGAGCAAAACGCAGACAACAGCAAATGTAAATAATATAAATATATCTGTTTTAAGCATGTGTTAGTTAAGTCTATATCTATTTTGTTTCTTAAAATGTTTTTCAATTGTATAATAGCATCAGAAATAGTGAAGACTCCAGGAAAAACACTATTCAAAAGCAATGTTACTAATATAAAGTTTTACTGGGTAAATAATACTACAAATAAAACAAAAGTTTAAAATGTATGCATAAAATGTATGCATAGTTAGGCAAATTACAAATATTTATTATAATTCTAAGTGTTTTATAACTGCATGCTAATATCAAGTTGCAAGTGTATTAACAGATAATTAAAGGTAAAGAAAGTGCTGAAGAGATTAGGGGATGTACTATGTATGGTCAACAGAGTCTAAAATGCACAGAAAGGAAAAAAGTAAGAAATTTTGTTTTATGTGAACTCAAATCTTCCTAGGTTGAGATGGGTAGTTACAAAGAATGTTGGAAAAATAAGACTGGTTGCCAGGTCAGGTTGGCTTACATGTTTCTAAAACATTATTGTTATTAAAGCATAATTGTTAAGTGTTCATATGCAGCACTAAGCAAAAAGCAAAAGAGTCTGCAGAAACCCTACTTGGTAATTGTAATAAAACATCACAATTGTGCATGCCTGTCATTAATAATTTGTTTGCAGGTAAATACTAAAAGTAAAAAAAAAAAAAACTCAGTTACTCCAAGTACAGCCAGTAAATGGGCTATGGTATGCAGTTCAAGTAAATTATGCAGGTCCCTTGCCAACAACAAAGGGAGGATACAAATACCTACTAGTAGTAGCAGTGGATGTATTTTCAATTCTCACAGCATAAAGCAGATAAACAATACTACAATAAAATGCTGCATACTACAGGAGGAACGTCACTTTTCAATTCTACACTAACTGTGTAAACAGTACTGCCAAAAGGACTAAAATAAAGGTACAAGAAAAACATATTGATCTGTGTTAATAATTCAGTAATTATTAATATCATTAGGTAATCAGGGTGCCATCAACATGTACAGTAGTGAGACAAAAATACCAGAAATACATTTTAAATGTTTCAGTAATGGTCTAATACTAAGTTTGTAAACTAAACTGAGTGTAAATTACAGCCCATGTATGAACAAATGCAAAAACATTCTGTACAAACAAGCATATGTTGTACAGTAAATGGTTTACTATTTAAACAGCATTCTTCAGTGTATAAACTATGTTTACTATCTGTAAATGGACAATTTTGCATTTAAGTTTTAAACTGTTCACAAAAAAATTGCTCCTCAGTTTATTTGTATGTATAGTAACAAGTCAAAGCTTAACATTTATGACATATGTGTTTATTCAAAAAACAAGGTTGCAATGCCTTTGCAATAAAATTCACAAGCATTGTCAATATAAAATCACTGTATAGAGTCATATTCAGCAACTGCAAAATATGGTTCGTAACTGGTGGGACATTTTCACAAAATGGTCCTCAAAAGAAAAAAGTTGTTAAATTAGATAATTCATCCAATTCTAATAGTAAAACTTGTTATCATTGTCTTAACAATATAAAACTGTGTTGCATCAAAAGAAAACTAAAGGTTTTGTTTCCTAATGTGTTTCACGTAAATCATAATACCAAAGAATGCATATCAGTGTTTTAAAACAAAACAGAGGAAACTGATATATATACATATATATATATATATATATATATATATATATATATATATATATATATATATATATATTATATATATATATATTTAGAGATTTACACCTGTTTGCTAGTTAGATGCTTATACACTTCTGTTGCTATAATATATGTAGGAATAAATCCGCTTAGGCAAACGTTGCTTCACACGCTTTATTGTAGTGTGATTAAATGTTAATAATAAAGCGTGTGAAGCAGCGTTTGCCTAAGTGGATTTGTTTGCAGTTTCAGCTCATGTTTTTTTGTAGTTTTTTATATGTAGGAATAACATAGGCAGTTAGATGCATACATTTCTGTTTGCTAGCATACATATATTAAAGGGTTAAACTGTTCTCAGCTAAAAATCAGATAAATAAAATAAAACGGCATTCATCTGTAAATGTAACATAAAAGTCTGGTACAGCTTGAGAAAAATGCTAATAAGGATAACTCCTTAAAAAAGGCATTCATCTGAATGTACATGGTCTGGTACATGCTTTAAGGGAAACAGATAAGGACACAGATTTTAGATTGTTACATAATTCACCCTGAAGCAGAACAAAAAGGAGTTTATTAACAGACTGCATGATATCAAGTGCAGGGAGTATCGAAAGACTGCTTTCATACAGAAACATTCTCAAACAGGAAGGACTCCCTAAAAGTTTAATAAACAGACTGTATGACTTCAAAAAATTCCAAAGTAATGACTTAGGGCAAGTTGACAGTCAGGAAATATGTAAATGGATTATGTTTGACTGGTATCTTAAACAGAAACATGATTGGTATGGCAGTAAATATTTATTGTGCAAGTCATATAAAACTGCTTTCTGTGTACAATGTCATAAAAGTACTGTTGCTAATAGTAAACGACCAGATAAGGGTCATACACTTGCATTATGTCCTGTCATCACATGTGAAATGTTAATTTCAGAGTTACAACAGTCAAATCAGTTATTGACAGAATCTCCTGTACATCTTGTTAGACAATAGTGGCATGAAACCACTGTACAGTACAAAACAAATAAGGACAGAGACGAGGTTTATGGTGAACTGACAGCAAGATTTACTAAACTTCTAAGTGACAGAAAAAGTGAGTTCAAAAAGTTTAAACAACATATGCAAACATTTTTTAAATATGTTTTTGTTGAGTTTTTATGAAAAATACACTTTTACAAATATACATTTAAACATCTAAACATAAATAAACAAAACATATATATACTTTCCATAACAGTTGCAATTTCATAGCCATAATTACATTTTATCTAGATGTTTTTAAAGTTTTAGCCATAACAATCATTTATGTGCAACATCTGAAGTTCTTGAAAAAGCAGTTTGTAATTCCCTATTACAGGCAATTTTAGCTAATGAAAGAAAATCTGTAAATGAGAGGATTTGTTTACATTTCCAATTTAACGTGATACTTTTCCTTGCAATTGCAAGGAGAGACCAGAGAAGATGTCGTTGTGCTCTTAGGATACAAGCTGGTATTGGTGCATTGAATAACAGCAAAGAATCTGATAATTCACATTTGTCCGACCACAATGCTTTAGTAAAATTCCTAAAGTTAGACCAAAATGCAAACATTTTTTTCACAGTACATAAGAGCTTTAGAGTCAGCAGAACAGAATACTAAGGAATATCAGACAGCCAGTGCAGAATCACAAAACAAAAATAATCTGGTTAGTAAGGAGTTAAAGCAACAGCAGTTAGCCACACTAATAAAAAATAATTTACGACATTGTACTCTACATTTAAACAATGGTTAACGTACACAGCAGAGCATTACTCAGTTTTTTCTAAATTCATATTCTCAAATGCTTTAAAACTTTTATTCAGCTAAGCTGTTAAATAATTTCAAAATCACCATTTCAAATAACAGAACAGTTCTAGGGCATAGAAATAAAATGAGAGTAGTTAAAAGCAGTAAAGACATGAGGTCACAAGACTGAAATGCATGTATTTTCTTTTCATCTAAAGTGCATCTGTTTAAAATGCACAAGAGCAAAAGGCAGACAACAGCAAATGTAAATAATATAAATATATCTGTTTTAAGCATGTGTTAGTTAAGTCTATATCTATTTTGTTTCTTAAAATGTTTTGCAATTGTATAATAGCATCAGAAATAGCGAAGACTCCAGGAAAAACACTATTCAAAAGCAATGTTACTAATATAAAGTTTTACTGGGTAAATAATACTACAAATAAAACAAAAGTTTAAAATGTATGCATAAAATGTATGCATAGTTAGGCAAATTACAAATATTTATTATAATTCTAAGTGTTTTACAACTGCATGCTAATATCAAGTTGCAAGTGTATTAACAGATAATTAAAGGTAAAGAAAGTGCTGAAGAGATTGGGGGATGTACTATGTATGGTCAACAGAGTCTAAAAATGCACAGAAAGGAAAAAAGTAAGAAATTTTGTTTTATGTGAACTCAAATCTTCCTAGGTTGAGATGGGTAGTTACAAAGAATGTTGGAAAAACAAGACTGGTTGCCAGGTCAGGTTGGCTTACATGTTTCTAAAACATTATTGTTATTAAAGCATAATTGTTAAGTGTTCATATGCAGCACTAAGCAAAAAGCAAAAGAGTCTGCAGAAACCCTACTTGGTAATTGTAATAAAACATCACAATTGTGCATGCCTGTCATTAATAATTTGTTTGCAGGTAAATACTAAAAGTAAAAAAAAAAAACTCAGTTACTCCAAGTACAGCCAGTAAATGGGCCATGGTATGCAGTTCAAGTAAATTATGCAGGTCCCTTGCCAACAACAAAGGGAGGATACAAATACCTACTAGTAGTAGCAGTGGATGTATTTTCAATTCTCACAGCATAAAGCAGATAAACAATACTACAATAAAATGCTGCATACTACAGGAGGAACGTCACTTTTCAATTCTACACTAACTGTGTAAACAGTACTGCCAAAAGGACTAAAATAAAGGTACAAGAAAAACATATTGATCTGTGTTAATAATTCAGTAATTATTATTATTATCATTAGGTAATTAGGGTGCCATCAACATGTACAGTAGTGAGACAAAAATACCAGAAATACATTTTAAATGTTTCAGTAATGGTCTAATACTAAGTTTGTAAACTAAACTGAGTGTAAATTACAGCCCATGTATGAACAAATGCAAAAACATTCTGTACAAACAAGCATATGTTGTACAGTAAATGGTTTACTATGTAAACAGCATTCTTCAGTGTATAAACTATGTTTACTATCTGTAAATGGACAATTTTGCATTTAAGTTTTAAACTGTTCACAAAAAAATTGCTCCTCAGTTTATTTGTATGTATAGTAACAAGTCAAAGCTTGACATTTATGACATATGTGTTTATTCAAAAAACAAGGTTGCAATGCCTTTGCAATAAAATTCACAAGCATTGTCAATGTAAAATCACTGTATTGAGTCATATTCAGCAATTGCAAAATATGGCTCGTAACTGATGGGACATTTTCCCAAAATGGTCCTCAAAAGAAAAAAGTTGTTAAATTAGATAATTCATCCAATTCTAATAGTAAAACTTGTTATCATTGTCTTAACAATATAAAACTGTGTTGCATCAAAAGAAAACTAAAGGTTTTGTTTCCTAATGTGTTTCACATAAATCATAATACCAAAGAATGCATATCAGTGTTTTAAAACAAAACAGAGGAAATTGATATATATATATATATATATATATATATATATATATATATATATATTTAGAGATTTACACCTGTTTGCTAGTTAGATGCTTATACACTTCTGTTGCTATAATATATGTAGGAATAAATCCGCTTAGGCAAACGTTGCTTCACACGCTTTATTGTAGTCTGATTAAACTTTAACAATAAAGCGTGTGAAGCAGCGTTTGCCTAAGTGGATTTGTTTGCAGTTTCAGCTCGTGTTTTTTTGTAGTTTTTTATATGTAGGAATAACATAGGCAGTTAGATGCATACATTTCTGTTTGCTAGCATACATATATTAAAGGGTTAAACTGTTCTCAGCTAAAAATCAGATAAATAAAATAAAACGGCATTCATCTGTAAATGTAACATAAAATTCTGGTACAGCTTGAGAAAAATGCTAATAAGGATAACTCCTTAAAAAAGGCATTCATCTGAATGTACATGGTCTGGTACATGCTTTAAGGGAAACAGATAAGGACCCAGATTCTAGATTGTTACATAATTCACCCTGAAACAGAACAAAAAGGAGTTTATTAACAGACTGCATTATATCAAGTGCAGGGAGTATCGAAAGACTGCTTTCATACAGAAACATTCTCAAACAGGAAAGACTCCCTAAAAGTTTAATAAACAGACTGTATGACATCAAAAAATTCCAAAGTAATGACTTTGAGAGTTCCCAAAAGACTGCTTTCCTGTGAATGTATATATGTGAGATTTGATCTGATTTTTTGCTAGATCTGAGCACTGGAGATCCTTCATGCTGTGTGAGGAGAAATCCTGAAACAGTAAATGTTGTAAACTGCACAGTGTCATGTCTGTTATATAAACACGTTATTAAGTACTGCACAAGAAAGTTAATAAAATACTGCTAAGAAGGTTATAATCTTCAAATTTTATGTGCAGTAACCAGACTTTGTTTCTACAAGGCACTGAAGCATTAAGCACATCTGACAAACATCTGCATTTAATTAGGCACCAATACAGAAGTTGCAGTTTGCAGTATCAGTAAGCAAGACAAGACTACATTCATTCATTTGAAATAACTTTTCTTTAACTTCCCTTCTTTTCAGCTATTTTGTAGAACAGGTAACACTGTTGCATATTGTGAGAGGTTCATTTAGTGTTCTGTTCAAGTGTGTGTTTTCTTTTTCTATTTCTTGCACCTTCTGTTTATTCATTTGTATGTGTTAACTTTTCACAGTCTCATTTTTTTAAGTTTATTAACACACTTCAAAGTGCGAGTTATGTCTTGTTAAAATCATATGAATTCCATGTGGAGTGAAACAAGAGAAGGCCTAAAGGTATTTTACAACTAATATTTAAAAATGACTGACCAGCACTGAAGTCAAATATGAGGTATTCATTAGACAGTGACTACCAAAACTCAAAAATACAGCTTCACTAAATCCCTTGTTATCACTCTAGAAATTAAATTTGATTCTTTATAAAGGCTTAAAAATAATTATTCAAACATTTTCATCACTAACAAGTGTTTAGTGGAAGCCACTTGTATATTAAAACAAATGGTAATTTAAGATATGCACTGGTATTAGCACTAACAAGTATTAACCAGTGTCAAAGAACATTTATGTTTAAAAGAACTAAATTTACTTGAGTCTATTTCCTTTGCTATTCAGTGTATCATGATTGCAGAGAAAGTGAGAACTGTTTTATAACATCTGAGAGACACTAGGAAGTGATCCATTCTTTGCTAAATTTTTATCCCTGTAAGACAGTATTAATTTAGTTATTTCTCCTCTCTCCTTTATGTGTGTGTCAGACTTCTCAGCTGTCCCTATTTTGGAGGAACTTTCATATTTTCAGGCCTGATTTAGGATGCCCCTATTTTTGGAGGTATATCCTATTTTCAGGCTTCATTTACCCCATCACACAATTCTCTGAATCCTCCTCATCACATGTGATTTTTGAAGTTGTTTAATACACAGAAAACAACACTACATGACCAACATACTAGTGGTAACAATTATTTAGATAAAAGGGAACTCATCTCACATCTCCCTTTTTCTGAAGCAAAAATAAATTACCTTGTGTGGTAGCATTTTGCAATACAGCTTATTAAGTCCTACAGATTTTACATTGTCTCTTTGATAATGTAATTACATTTCTCCTTCATTTTTTTCTACTTTGTTTTTTAAAAGTGTTTTTTGAGTAGTATCCCACATTCCAACTGCAAGCAAGAAGAGTTATATGCTATCATGTTTTCAGATTTTATGCTAATTACATGTCCAGATTTTTAGTATGGATGAATGTTTTGGGGCGTGCAGATGAGCATGTGTGTGTGTGTGTGTGTGTGTGTGTGTGTGTGTGTGTGTGTGTGTGTGTGTGTGTGTGTGTGTGTAATTAAATAAACTTCATCAAGAAGAGCCATGTGGTTCCCCATGTAGCCTACATCGATTTATTTACTTGTTTTACTACTTCCATAAGGGAAACATCAACAAGTCCACCCAAGTCAAATTAGAATGTACATGTAACACAATGTAATAAAATAGCCAAGTTTACATTTCAGCAAATAACATTCATATATCTTGCTTCCAACAGCTCAACTACATACATACATACATATAAAACTAATACTATGCCAGAAATAGAGCATCATAATATTTCCTGTAAACAAACTAGAACCAACAAACAAATCCTTTCTGTTCCCAGGAATTAATTATTTCTTTGTATATTTTATGTGGATAGCTGTTTGTAATTATGAATGGTGTTAAAAAATCAAACCAGATTTTTAAATCTATATTTGCATTAGTAATTTTCCTAAATTAGTCAATGTAATAATTAATCATACGAGCTTTAGTGGGCTTAGTTATGTTATATTGCATACTAATACATAATATGTGCCATGGCAAATTGTTTTTATCTATTTGAATTTTTTGTAAATCAGATTCTTTTATTGATATATTACAGTTAGTAATTCTTTCCAATTTGCAGAATAATGTGACTTATCCAATCTGACATTGTTTTAAATATTGATGCTTTTATATATGTTTCTATATCAGGAAAGTTTAATCCTCCCTGCTTCCATTGTCTGATATGATGTATTAAAGCTATTCTGTTTCTTTTGGGAAACCATAAAAATTTTATTAGGCATACATTTATTTCTTTGAGTGTATTCCTTTCTGGTAACAGTTGTATTGACAAAGCTATATATAGAATCTTGGGTAGTAAAACCATTTTTATTAACTGTAGTCTATCTTCAAATGTTAATATTATTTTGTTCCACTTTTCCACAGAGATTTTAATTGTACTGATGATATTATTGTAGTTTTATAAGGCAAATTTATTATTATCCTTGCATAACTCAATTCCTAGATATTTTAAGGTAAATTCTTATTTCCCTATAATGTGATTCCCTTTCGTCTGCAATTCTTTTTTTTTTTTATTTAAAAATAAAAATTTTGATTTTGATTTATTGAATTTAAGTCCTGAAGTCCTGTAAAATGTGTCAATTAAAATATCTAATTCTTCTAATGTCTCTTTTGTATTGGATACTGTTAATAACTTGTCATCAGCAAAGAGCATTACTTTAGAACTGTATTGTTCATAAACATCTACTCCTTTGATTTTTGTATTGCTACATATTGAATCTGCCAATATTTCAATAACCAAACCAAATAGAATCCGTGACATGGGACATCCTTGTTTAGTACCCTTTGTTATATGTACAGATTCAGAGGTGAAAGGACCTAGCCTAACATACGCTAAATTATTTGTATATATATTCTTTAGTAGATGAACGAAGGAAGGAGGAAATTCAAATAACACCAGAATTTTGAATAAATAGTCCCAATTTAGGGAATCAAAGGCTTTCTGTATATCTAAGCCATTTATGAGTGTTTCTTTATTTTCTTTATTAATATAATCTGTAAGAGAAATTATCCTTTTAATATTGTCATGTGTGCGTCTATGATATATAAAATCCAGTTTAATCATTTATTGTTTTAGATAGTGATATTTTCATTCTGATAGTTAATACTGTCATAAATATCTTATAGTCATTATTTAATAATGATATAGGTCTATATGATGTACAGAGGTCTGGGGATTTGTTTTCCTTTAGGATTGGTGTGATTAAGGAATATCTCCAAAAGGGTGGTATTAAAGCTTGTGACAGAAATTCTAATAGAGTTTTATGGAAGAGGGATAGTATCTTTGAAGGAAGAAGTTTATATATTTCCATAATTATGCCATCTATACGTGGAGCATTAATATTTTTGCCCTCTTTTCTTGTATCTGTTATTTCTTTGTAGGATATGGGTGCTTGGAGATCTAGTTTTTATTTTTCTGGTATTTTTTATATTAGAACATTTTTCATCTAGATGTAATTGATTGATATGTATATTGTCTTTTTGGAAATGTTCTATATAGTGATTTCTGTAGGCATCAAGAATGTCACCTGTAGCCGAGACATTTTTCCCATTCTTTTCATGGAAGATACTTTTAATGTTATTAACTTTTGATTGCATTTTGATTCTTGTCAATAAATTAGGTAGGTATTTGAGAGAAGTGGCCAAGGTATTAATTTTTCATTTTTCTAAAGCTAAACTAGTTTCATGTGTTAGAATTTTGTTGTATTTATTGTTTAATACTTCTACTTTCTTTTTAATCTCCAAATGATTTTGATTTTTTTCAGCTTTTACTGACAAATGTTTGGATTGTAGAACTAATAATTCAGAATCCCATTCTCTGATTTTTTTTATACCAAGTTAGGGTTATATGTGTGTGAATGAGAGGAAGGATAGAGGAATGGTGAGGATGCAAGGAGTAGAGGTGGCGAAGGTGGATGAGTTTAAATATTTGGGATCAATAGCTTAGATTAATGCTGAGTGTGGAAGAGAGATGAAGAAGAGAGTACAGGCAGGATGGAGTGGGTGGAGAAGAGTGTCAGGAGTGATTTTTGACAGACGAGTACCAGTAAGAGTGAAAGGGAAGGTCTACAAGAGGGTAGTGAGACCAGCTATGTTATATGGGTTGGAGACAGTGGCATTGACAAAAAGGCAGGAGTCAGAGCTGGATGTGGCAGAGTTAAAGATGTTAAGATTTGCACTGGGTGTGACGAGGGTGGACAGGATTAGGAATAAGTATATTAGAGGGTCAGCCGAGGTTGGAAGGTTTGGAGACAAAGCCAGAGAAGCAAGATTACGTTGGTTTGGATATGTGCTGAGGAGGAATGCTGAGTATATTGGGAAAAAGATGCTAAGGATGAAGCTACCAGGTAACAGAAAAAGAGGAAGGCCTAAGGTAAGGTTTATGGATGTGGTGAGAGAGGACATGCAGGTGGTTGGTGTGACACAGCAAGATGCAGAGGACAGGAAGAAATGGAAACAGATGATCCACTGTGGCGACCCCTAACGGGAACAGCTGAAAGAAGATGATGATGATGATGACCAAGTTAGGGTTTTACCATATATGTAAGCTTTTAATGAGTCCCATATCATATTTTATTTATCTCCGTGGTGTAATTAATATCTAAGAAGAACTGTAATTCAGTTAATAACCAGGGTTTGAACTCTTTAATTTTAGTTATATATGCTAGAATTCTGGCATTAAATATTAATGGTTTGTATCCATTTTGAAGTTTTAGTATCAATGAATTGTGGTCTGAAAAGGGGCAGGGAGTAATTGAGAAATTAATGATTTTAGAGTGTAAGTCATGGGCAGCAAATATTTTATCTATTCTAGTTTGGGTACCAAATCTCTGATCTTAATGGGAAAACAACAATGATTTATCTTCTTTAAATTTGAAAGTATCTACAAGATGAAATGATTGTACCCACTTGTTTAAAGCTTTTGATACAGCAGATGTACACAGTGGTCTTTTTTTTTTGTATTTTTAGAAATATCAACTATACAGTTAAAATCTCCTCCCAATATTAAGTTGCCTTTATAATTATTGGAAATGAAATCCAAGTGTTTTTTAACAGTTCCTGATCCAATGCCTGGGAGCCAGCATAGATTGGCTAGGGTCCATATTCTGTAATTATATTTAACTATTACTAATGCCATAAGGCTTTCCTTATCTTCATACTTAAATGATTTATGGGTTAATCACATTTGTTTTCCATAAAATTGTTACTCCTTTTGTCTTTGTCTTATAAGTGGATTGTGCCAATATCATATATTCCTTAGGATTTCATTTGTAATTGTCATTTGTTTTGAAATGAGCTTTTTGAAGGAAGACAATTTGTGCTTTGTTCAGCTTTAAATATTTCAGTAGATTTGATCTCTTGCTAGGATTGTTTAATCCATTGGTATTTAAAGATAATAAAGTTAAATCCATCTTGGGTTATTTAGACTATATATTTTTTGTTTTATTGTGACTATTAAACATTTTCTTCTGATAACTATAAAGTATATGTTTGAGCTTTTAAAGGAAATTATCAGTTTTATACTTTGAGTGTTTACCAATAAAGTAATGTTTTGGTCAGGCATACTAAAAATGTTTTTGTGAAATAACAAATTTAAATTAATAAATGTTAACAAAACTAAGATCCACACTAGCCATGGAATGAAAATCATTCCTAATCTGATGGATACATCTAAGTCCATCAGATTATCACTCATACCTTGACAATCCAGAACATCTGAACTCCATAAATTGAATTATCACATGGAGAATATTTGTAATAGGAATAAGCAATATTTATATTATTTTGAACAGATATAGTACTTTTGTAGATTAGACAGAATTCTAATTCTATATAAATGTCTACTTATTGTATAGCAATTAATATTTACATGAAAGATAGATGACAAGCAATTCAATCATAGTAAAATAGGATGTATCGTATATAAAACCTCAGTAAAAGATTATAGCACACAGTTATTTAACATATTCACCCTTATTGATGAAGTCTTTCAAAACGTATTACTTAATATAAATAGATGGTAATAATATTTATACATAATGTTTATAGTACAGCATATTTTACTGGATATATCAGAAGTTATATTTCATTGTTTACCAGCATTTAAGTAATTACTTTGCTTGTTGCTAACTTACTTAAAGCATCAATTTTGTTTTATGTAAACATTGATGAAAGTTCATTTTAATTATCAGTACATCCCCCCATTTCCTACACATAAGGATTTTCATATCTGTCATTTCTTATTATAAAATGAGTGAAGTTATAGGTTAAAAACAACAAATTCACTTATTGTGATTAATGATTACAAGTTCCCTTTCCATATTCATAAATTGCCATTTTATGGCATATACTGAAAGTTGTTAGATTTAAATGGCAACATTCTAGTTTGTATAATCAGCAAAGGTTAAACTGAGTGATTATTGTCAATTTAATACTATTTGCTCAGAATGTGATTGTTACATTCTGTGATATTCCTAGTTCAGGCTTCAGTTGTTTCCCTTGAACAACTTTGTCAGTTTGATGTCATGTATAAAACATCAGCTTAAGTATTATGTATGGCCAAGATGTGTTATAAAACCACAATTCAAGTTAAAGCAATTATATATCTTGTTATGCACATTTACCTATATGAGAAAATCATCATGCTTCCCGTTGATGTTCAATATAGTGTATGTAATTTATGACAAGTTAAAACAGTAGTGTTATTATACTCAAGCCCGTGTTATTAAACTGTCTATTGTCAATGTAATACTATTTGTTCAGAATATGATTGTTACATTCTGTGACATTTCAAGTTCAGGCTTCTTTTGTTTCTCTTGAACAACTTTGTAAGTTTGATGTCATGTATAAAACGTTAGTTACCTTGGTAACCGCTTAAGTATTATATATGGTCAAGATGGGTTACAAAAACTACAATTCAGGTTAAAGTAATTACATGACTTGTTATGCATGTTTACTTATATAAGAAAATCATCATGCTTCCTCTTGATGTTCAATGTAGTGTATGTCATTTATGACAAGTTAAGACAGTAGTGTTGTTATACACACGCCCATGTTATTAAATCATGTCTTTAATATCTAAATTCAGCAGACTGCTTCATCTTATATGACGATTATATATTTTATGTCTAGATTTACTAAAATCATACATTACATAACTCTGTGTGTGTGTGTGTGTGTGTGTGTGTGTGTGTGTGTGTGCGTGCGTGTGTGTTTTTTTTTTTTATCAAGAATCAACTTAATGAGTTAAACGAAGTGTTGGGTGATCATCAATATGTGTACATGTGGTTTAAAACAGCCCTTTTATTATATATATATATATTTTAAACCAGAAATGTCATTGCCGAGAATCATCTCGGAGGCTCCTCAGAGCCGTTAAGCATTATTGTCACTCTGTCTCCATTACCATATCAACCTGGGAGCGTCTGTTTCTGTTAATGTGTCTGTGTACTGCATACCTGAGGTTCACGATGCACCTGAAGCAAAGCTTCACATCACTGCAACTTCAAGGCTAAATTCCCTCCCTTTCAGCGAGGCAGCAGCCAGGAAAAGAACAGAGAGCAAACAGATCAAAAAAAAAAAAAACCTCCAAACAAGCCGCCACAACAAGAGACAACACACTCCTCCGGCACTCCCACCTCCCAGTCAGCAGACATACAAACAAACCATTCTCTGCCAAAATATCCCAAATCACAGTTCTATCCACCCCCTTCCCCTGGATCTAGGCTAAAACACCAAATGTCTCTTCCTAATACACAAGCATCAGTAAACCTCTATCACAAGCCGCAACCCACAGCTTCCCAGAGACAAAGACGGCAACATATAACAGCTGCCAGACACTGCTGCATCCACATACACCATATCAGGATTGATTAAACAGCACTTGTAGCTGTGATACCTGCCATAATTGATATTAACTATATTTAGACAGAATAATGATGACATTTGTACTAAGAACTTGCTAGTGTTATTCAAACAGGATATGCACGGTATTTATAAATCATACTTTAACTGAAGAAGGCATTAGTCTCCATGACAGCATTTTTTTTCAAAACACTCTACTGTTACTGCTATTATATATGATGTTAATTGGTTACATTTGAGTCTGAACTCTGATGAATGGTACCTTGTTGAATTAGTTAATTAATTACTTAAATTATTATAAGTAAAACCAATGAAAAATGCACAAGATAAGTATTCACTGAGTTCAAGTAGGGGAATAGAAGCTTCTACGTTTATATTATATGTTGCTTTGTTTGGCTTATATAGAATGTAAATAATAACCTATCTTGACCTACCTTTGTGAAGAATTACTGGACTCTGAACATTCTGAATAAATCATTATTGTTTCTCAGTTGTTTAAGAAACCCTCCTTTTTTTAAATTAAAAACAGATGACAAGTGCTGTGCCATATCAGTTGATACTTTGACAGATGTAGTTGTAAGAGTTATTTTTTGGGACAGCTATCTTGGAATCAGTTTTTTTGTTTCTTCTTTCTAGCATCAGTCCAAGGATTTGTTTATTTTATTCTTTTAAGGGTAGGGTCTGTCCATTCTATTTCTTCTGGGACAGACATTATGTTGTTGTTTTTGATGAATATAGTACCTTTTTCTAAGTCATTAACGGTTCTCATTTCGTTGGCAAAAAGTATTTTTATCTTGGCTGGAAAGGCCAGCTGTGCTTTAATGTTGTTTTGTTTCAACAGTTTTATTATTGGCCAGATTTTTTTCCTTTGTTCTAGTATTCTGGAAGAGTAATCATTGTCAAACCTTATAAGGCTTTGATTGTATTTTAAGGGTGATTTTCTCCAAGCAGATTTTAATATTAGTTTCTTGTCCAGAAATGAAAGAAATTTTATAACTATGGATCTAGGTGGAGTATTTGTTGAGTTAGAAGCAGGTTTCCTCAGTGCTCTATGCACCCTTTCAATCCCAAATGAAAGTATCTCTTTCAAGTCTAAAAATTCAGGAATCCAGGTTGTTAAGAATGAAATAATGTCTTCTCCTTCGGTGTTTTCAGGCAGACCAAAGATCCTTATGTTGTTTCTCCTTTCCCTGTCCTGTTTTCTAAGTCATCTATTTTGTTAAGCAGCTATGTATTCTGCTTAAGAAGAAATTCTTTTTGGAATTCTTCCTCTTTGAGTCTCCCTTCACTGTCATTTAGAGAAGTATCTATAGTTGTTATTTTTGTATGGTGTTGCTGTAATAGTTCCTTAAGAGTATCAGTCTGTTTTTGAGAATTTAATTTGAGGTTTTCTAAGTCATTTTTAAAGCCATCTATCTTCAAAGATAGTTCCTGTAAGGTAGATATCATCAATTGCAGTTCTTTTTTCAAAGATGCATCTGGATGAGAATTCCTTCAGTTGTCATATTCAGAGACTCAATATATCTCCAAGTTACCTGACAGGAACATTTTTGTATATCTCCACCAAAATTGATATTTATGTAGTTTATTAGTTTATCTATAGATTTCTGATATTTTAAACTTGAAAATAATACAAGTTTCCTATATTATTATACTAGCTTATGGAGTTCTCAAAATTCACTGCTCTTAGTTAGCCATCTAGGCTCCACCTCCCTAGCTGATTTATTTTTATTAGACACTTGAGTGCTATGTTATTGGTGACATGTTGATGAAGGGGGTGTATGTAGAAAATGTATTTGGGGGGGGGGGTTCAATGCTAATTACTCTTAAAGAGTTCAAGGAGGCTTTTGTAATTTTTTATGGCAACAGAGTTACTGTTTAGTGTTTTCATTATGTCTATGTTGCATTCATGTGGGTGGTGCTCCATAATACTTTAAAAAGACTGCCACCAAGATAGCTACATGTTTGCAGCTCTTGGAGATAGTCTGTTAAGTAAGAGTTCATTTTCTTTAACAATAAGGCACTTCTTATGTTACCTTAGGATACCAAGTTCTAGAAGGTTGGTAATAGTGGGGAAGGTAATATTTTGTCTGTCCATGTTGTCCAATGGGATTTTATTTTTTATAGGAACTTGGGGGCAAATGGGATGAAGGCAAATACATGGACACATATGATATGTAGGAAAAAATGTGCAAAGCACCTGGTAATAAGCCAGCACAGGTGAGCACAAATTGCAACCGTTCAGTACAGGCCCATTCAAACATGTGTAGCTGGAGCAGACTAGAGACAGTCACCCACAAGATGAAGGAAGAAGAATTTTTGTGATATACACAGAGAAAACTATACTTGTTCACCGCAGTAGCCTCTGTTCAGCTGCAACTGCCACAGTGGCGCACTCATTATAACTGATCTCAGCATATAGCAAACAGTGAAAAGTAAAATACCAATACAATTTGACCAATCAGTGCCTGGATACCTAGAAATAACGTTAATTAATGCACCCTCACTACAAGAACCACTGCAGTCTAAAAATGGTTCCTATACTAGTCCAGAAACAAGTTAACTGTTAACAGTAAAAACAGTGATTTTAAATGAGAAAAAAACAGGCAAAACAGATCACATTCAGCAAAAACAGCAAAACAACTCTAAGTGTATTGTAAAAATGGAACTTTCTTAAAAAATCAGTGTGAGGGGTACATCTCCTTTCAGTATGTAACAGAGTAAAAAGTAAAAGACGAATGAAAAGCAACATACTTTGTTGTTACTAGTATCATGATAGGTCTTTAAATATGTAGCCACTAGACTTTTCTCATCAGTCTTTACTTTCTAAATAGGCTGGAACTGCTAATATTCCTATTCTGGTACGCTCTTTTATGTCCTGTTCCCTAGCTGTTGACAGATTTGTCGGAAAGTATTTGTCACCAAAGTGAACCCATTAGTATTTAGTGCCACTACTAATCACACCCAATTTAGCACCCATAATACAGAAAATAAATGTTTGCTGTATGTAGAAAAGTTAAAAGGGAACAAGGGGTATATAGCCCCCCAGATATTGGTATCCAGAATGGGTACCTCATCTTCAAAACCCTTCCTATGATTTTGATCACGGAGTTTGCTTTCAGTCCTTCTCTTTCCAAGATCACGTTCATTAATTTATTAATATTCAATACCTATTTCATCCTATTCATGGTAATGGTGGTGGGGTGGGGGGCTTAAAGCTGCCTTTCCATGCAAAGGATTTAAAACATATTTAAGCTACAGATGAAGCACCACTCCTTTACAGAATGTGCACATACTGACGTGCACTTTGCACATGCGTACACACACACACACACACACACACACACACACACACACACACACAAACACATACAGACACACACACACACACACACGCACACACACACACACACACACACACACACACACATACAAGCATACCCAGATAGAGAATTTGAAGTATTGTCATTTCCCCTAGTGGCTAGTCTCTTTGATCCATGAGGAAATCAGAGATCCGGGCAAAAGCCATGTATACAAAAAGAAGCTCATGCTGAATCCATACTGAAGGTGCTTCCCCATTTAACAAATAAGTGCTACTGGTACTGTGAGTGTACATCTAATTACAAATCAAATAAAATTAAGCATAGGGTAAAAAAGTCACTTGTTAATCAATACAGCTTTCAGCCTTAGCATTTTTTCTAACCACTCCTTGAACATAACAACTATTCCACTTCACATATAGAGAAACCATTTTTACTGCAGTTACTGAAGAAATGCTCTTTGTCATGCAGAAACAGGTTCACAGCCTTGCAATGATTATTAATGGACTCCCTAAACAAGACTAGAGTTCATCCACAACAGCTTCCTATGGCAAGTATTTATTTATTTAGTTATGCATTTACTTTTATTGTAGCGCAGAAAGAACGTCCACAGTTAATTTCCTCATTGTGTCAGCTTTTCCTTGCCAACAACTAAATGACAGACCTCTCTCTTTTTTTTCAGATTTAAAAAGTGATGCGCTGAATTTGTCTTTCTGCTCTTAAAGTTTGCTAGTCTAATCAGGTGAAATGTGCTGTTATTTGAGCTTATACTTATTGCCCTGCTTCCTACCCACTTAAAATAATATTCCATTTCTACTTGTTGAAAATTAGGATTTATTATTATTCTTAAATTAGAACAGTGCTCCACCTAGTGAGCAAACTCTACATTACAACAGCTAAATATTAAAGCACTGCACCACCAGATGAACTTTTTTCCAGCTTTTTTTAACAAGTTTATTGAGTTACCACTTGTGACATAGGCACATTTACATTTATATAAATGTAATCAAACTGTATTAACAGGTTAAAATTAGCAAACATTACGCTTCACATATATTGCTATATATCATTATTAGAATAAAAATGTTTTAAGATCAGTAAAATCAAGTTGTATGATAAAAAAGGCAAATGACAATTCTGTGCCAAAGGCATTTTGCCATTTGGTATAGAGATTTGCCATTAGTAGAAGAGCTAATTATAGTTTATGTAAAAGGTATTAAGCAAGTCACCATGTATGAAATTATAATTGACTGCAGTTTCCAATTAAACAAAGATGACAGTCCATGGGGATGATTAGTAATAATAGTTAATAGTCCATATGGTAGTGGTACCACAGCTGTTGATTAACTGTCATAACGTACATTTACGTAAATCGTGTATAACTGCCTTCTAATCATTCTGTAAAATGGAGCATTTTTCCCCTTGCCTCCATTGAAAATGGGACTTGTGCCTAATCAGACATTCCCAGTAAATAAAAGCAATAAATAAATAAATAAATAAATTGTATTTCTATATATCCATAATGCATATTAACTCCATCTGCAAATTTGCATGCATCATTTTGGCAAAAATCTGGCAGCCTTTAAATAAAAAATAAATTTGGTTGGATTTGAGTTTTAGAGAACAAATCACTGGGCACAAAATTCACTTAGAAAACAGCTGCAGTAAGAAACCACAAAACATAAGCCAAGGTCATGGTATCCATCCCATTCACAACCCTTTTTCCCATTTTTGTATATGGAATCAGGATGTCACTTCAACTGTGACAGTCATCTGGAGCCAAAGTTACACCAAGTGGCTAGCCCTGCCATGGTAGTTCTTCCACACCACACTCTTTCACACACAATCATGCCTATTGCCAGTTTAGAGTGTTCAGTCAACCTACTGCATATTTTTGGAATGTGTGAGGAAACTAGAGTACCCAGAAGAAACCCGCATGAACACAGGAAGGACATGCAGATTCTGCAGAGAAGACAACCCAGCCAAGAATAGAACTGGGGAACCTCTTGCTGTGAGGTGGGCCATGGCATAGAAAGATAAAATCCTGACTATGGCCCAGGTGACCCAAGTTTGATTAACATCTCAGGAATCTGAGGTGTTGATGGGGAGCAGACATGCACCTGGATGCTCCTCGCCCATAATTCCTGGCTAAGGCCAGGTACACAGAGAGGGCATTGTCCTTAGTGGGGACCATGGCAGAGTTGCTGTAGAGGTGGGACAATATTCCAGCATGCTGCCATTAGCTCCAGCCCATCTGACATTAACTGGCATGCACATAGAGAAGGGAAAGATAGAGCATGAAGAAAAACCCTTCAGGCAAGCAGTATAACTGTACGTCTCACCAGTCCCAGCCTTAATTGGAGCAAGTCTGGTAGAGACCATTTTTTTACTCAGAGATCTTACTTAGAAGTTAGAGCAGGGATCACAGCTAACTAGATTAGCATATCTCCAAAGAAAAGGATTTCGTATATATATATATATATATATATATATATATATATATATATGGTTAGTGTTGTTGTTTTTTAAATTTTATTATTTATTTAGTTAGTTTTTGATTAAGTTGTTTTTTGTGAAAGTACATTTCGGTAAAAGTGCACTTTCACGAAAAACAGCTTGCGTTATTACGTTTTGATAAAACGTAATTTAGATCGGTCAGAATATATATATATATATATATATATATATATATATATATATATATATATATATAAATAATTAAAATGGGCGGCACAGTGGTGCACCGGTTAACGTTATCACCTAACAGCAAGAGGTTCTCCGGTTCGATTCTCGGCTGGGGTGCCTTCTGTGTGGAGTTTGCATGTTCTTCCTGTGTTCGTGTGAGTTTCCTCCCACATTCCAAAGACATGCATCTGGAGCATTTCTCCCTGGGCCTCTGCTGAAAACAGGCTCTGTGAAACCTAGTCAGACTTTCCTGGTCAACAAATGAAATAAATAAATAAATATATATATATATATATATATATATATATATATATATATATATATATATATATATATATATATATGTATATATATGTATATATACGGGTTCATATTGGATATTAGAATATTGACTTTTCAGAAAGTTGAATTTCATATGCTTAAGACCATGTGATCAACTTTCCGAAAAGTCTGCTTGTTTGTGATGAGATTGCTGTACAGTGGGGATCAGGAAACTTACCCTTTTCCACACTGTAGTGTGATCTCACAGCTGGTATACATAATTTGCAGGCCTGCAAAAACAGATTTTTTTTTTTATTTTTGGTGTTTTGTACTGTTTGACTCTTTAAAAAGTTGATCATATAGTCTCGGCCATATGAACTTTAACTTTCCAAAAAGTCAATATATATGTACATATGCACACACACACACACACACACACACACACACACACACACACACACACACACACACACACACACACACACACACACATATGGGTCAAACATAGCCTTATACACTAAGCAAATGTCACCTCTAACCATTTATTACTATTAGTTTGTCAATTATTCCACTATTCTATTCAGGAGAGTGTCAACTGCATTAGCAAGTTCAACTTGGGCAGTATGCATTGTTGTGTTGTTGTTTCTTCAGAAAGTGCCACAAGATTCAAAAAGCAAAATCTCTCCTTAACAAAGCCAAACTCTTCCATATCTAATAGAAGTAGCACTCCCCCAGTGCCATTTTAGACAAACTCCATTGCATAATTCTCCATTTTTTTTAAATACACTGATTGGCATAAAGTGGTATGAGTGTGATGGGACTCCCCCTTTGTGAATTGGTACTATTACAGTCTTTTGCCATAGGTCAGGGACCTGTCCACATGCCAGTAATTCATTTAAGTAATTAATTTAACATGAGTTTAGTCAGTTTTCCTTGATTTTGTACAGGAAATCACCAGGTAGCTTGAGTTTTTAAGTTTACCTGTGGCAGCAGTTATCATGTCTGTAGGTATATAATGGATGCCTTCCACTTGACTTTGCAACACTCTTGACATATTTCTTTCTTTACTGTAAAGTTAGCACAGATTTTTTTTCTGCAAACGCATTTGAAATGTATTGTGGTTGGGTGATCACTCAACTGTTTATTGATAATATGCTGTGTTCACAGTTTTCCCCTCTCATTTACCAGATTTATTGCCACTAGCCTTTGAAGCAAAGTTGAGTCCATAGTTAGAAGTGGAAGATTCATCCCTTCCTTTTTGCAGAGCTATTACTGGTTGCATTTTCTCATCCCTTAGAACTGTTTGATTTCAGGAGAATTGTAAAGAATGTGGCTAGGGTTTTGTGAGTAGCTGCTCTTTTGGTTTTTACAACTTTTGGTGGTAGCCCATCAGGACATGCGCTTTTGATTTTCTTTACCTCCGTCAGTCTCTTCTAATTTACCCAGAAGTCCATGTCGTCTTCTTTTCCTCCCTCACATATGACGTACTTACTGAGAACTTCAACTTTGTCCTTGCTTTCTTTAGTTTTTTCCCTTCTTTTATTAGAAGCTCAATAAATTTTCTCATTTTCCCCAATGCATACAAAGAACACATCCCCCTCCTTTTTCAGTCTTCTTTCTAATTCCATTTCCACCTTCAAACTAACCCATTTAATTTTTCTTCTAACCTCTCACCTTACCAGTTCATAGTATTCTGTTATTGCTTTAACTTATCTTGCTCTTACTCTGTAGTATCTCATTTCCCTGTTTTGCACTTTTCTTGTTATATCAAATATAACACCTTTTATCTTAATCAGAGATGCCACTGATCATTGCACTTTCCAAATGTCATACATATGTTTCCTTCATGCTTAGATGTATGTATCTTATGGTGTTTTATAAGGTAACCATGTGAAATATGTTGATCCACTTCAGAGAGTTCCAAAACATCGATTTAATGGCTAAAAAAATGGACTTACATATACTAAGTTCGAGATGGCCCTTTCTCAGAATATTCCCTTTTCTCTGAGTTATGGGAGTCTTGAAGTTGGTATCTGTATGTTCAGGGGGTGTGGATGGTTTGATGCCCACATCAGGGGTGCAGGGAGGGCTTACCCTATACAAAAAAGAAGTTTAAAGAAGAGCAATGTTTGAGATTCCCTCTTCTAGTGTAATTTTGGTCTTTTTTTTGGCTTGTTGGCACTCAGCATTTTGAGCGCCAACATTTCAGTAGGGAATTTTACATCATATATATGCTGTACTATGTTTTGCATTAAATATAGAGAATTGTAGCAACGGGCTTTGAGCTGTAGAAAGCTGCAGACTTGATTTTGCTATAGGCATTCTGGGTTGAGTTGCATGCCCAGTCCCTAACGAGCTACCTGAAGGGAAAGGGAGGGAGGAGGGAGTCGTATTTTTGCTGGCATACCTGTTCTAAAGAGTGAGAGGTGGAGATTTTAGGTCAGGGATCCAAGTCCTTATTGAATATCAAGGACTCTAGTTAAGCATTGCACCCGATGGATGCATTTTGATTATAGGGTGGGTCAGTGTGCAAGGCATAAAAAAACCTTCACAGCTGGCAAGAATAGTGTTGCAGTGGATTGCCCTAAACTCCTCTCCACTCAACTGATACTAAAATTAAGATTTCAACACTCATGAGGCCTCATTGGATGGGACATAACTGGACAGGTACAGGTGCATCAGCTCAGAAAGTTGAGGAGGAGTTCTGAGATATGGCTGATGGCAAACTGCAGCAGATGGAAACAAAAAATGCATTAGAAGATTTAATACACATGAATAATGTTTAGTGTTGATTGCTCAAGACATTTTTTGATAGGGCACCATTAGGAGGCTGTCAAGGTATGGTCAGTGCAGAGCTCTGTCAGGGGGCCTTTTGTTCTGCGATACCCTTCAGTAGAAATGTAGTATTCTGGCATATGATGGAGCACCCATAAGACACTAGAATACCATTTCTGGGATCACTGCTTTATCAGGGGAGGTCTTCAGTTTTAATTTATTATCAATGACTGGAGTGTTCTGGGATATTTGTCAACTGGTCATAACTCACTTCAGTTATTCAGAGATGAAGAAGAAGAACCTAGTGCATGCCTGTTAGTAGCACAGAAGGCACGCTGTGCTTGTTTGTTCTATGATAACAATACTATATTTCAGGCTACTTTTCTGCAGTTGTTTCAGTTTCCTTAGTATGTTGACATGTGTCCTGTCAGAAAAAAATCATAAAGATAATTGTGTCTGTTCTATTTTGCAGAGGACTGTTTCATATGATGCATTGCAGTCAGGAGAAATGCACTTGCTTGAACTAATATACATAACAATAATCAGTCTTATGATTTCAATTCATGTATTGTGCTGCAGTGTTTAAATTTTAGTCTACTCTTCTTCGATATCCAGTAAAAGTTATGTTGCTCTCTAATTCATTGCTTTATTGGCTAAAGATTGCAGAAAGTACTGTAAATGTTGACTACTATATTTATTATCCAGTTTTATCTAGGTGTGCTTTCTTATAGCCTAAATGTTGCTTTATACATCCAAACAAAATACAACACTGCTGCAGGCATGAATAATGTAAATCTTGAGAACAGTAGTTATCAGTGGAAATCTTCAATTATGATGATTCTTCTAAGAGAAAAGTGCCTTGAAATATTTCCCTTTTAGTCAAACTCACAATAGGCTGAGCACCAGGGGATTTACCCCACTGACATTATCGCTTGCAGGATGCTGCAGCAATGAGTTATAGTCTGTTGTTATGTGCAATTTACTGTTCCTCTTCTACAGCAGATAATTGTATTCTGTGAAAACTACCACAAACAAAAAAATCTGTTCTGCAGTTGTACTATAAATATTTTTTAAACAAAAAACATCTTTATTAAATTACCACTTTTGACATAGGCAGTCATACATTTATATAAATGAAAACAGTCCATATTGACATATTTTTTAGTTGCAAACTTTACATACCACATATAATCTGTCCAGTCATTGTCAATCAAATATTACAAAGTTCATTCAATTTCTGCCTTCCCTTAAACCTCCTTCCTTGTCCAAAACATTATTCTCATTTTTGTATACGTTTATAGGTTCATGGGAGGTTACTAGGCTAATGGTCTTAGGACGTTTACAAGCCTAGCCATGTTATACCTGTGTTTCTTAATGGAACATGGTTAGATGGCCTTTATTTGCAGGATGAGTCTATGATCAGCACCAACTATCTTGCCCATGAGGGAAACAGGTGCCAGCCCGGGGGTGAATTTACAGTCTCTCATATGATTGTCTAGGTTGCGCTTAAATAGGGTCATTGATGAGCTCTGATTCACATGAATCGGGAATATATTCCAGAGGAGCGGCAGTCTCTGGGAGACATAGCTGTGTTCTGTTAATGTTGCAGCCTGGGTTGAAGTCCCTGGAGTGAGTGACTGTTGTTCTATTTGATTGGTGGACGTGCAGCATTTCCATTAGTGCAAGGTCAGAGGCTGTTCTGTATGTCAGGCACAAGTTCCCTCTCATCAGTCTGTAGAATACAGAGTACAATGACAAGGCTTTCAGTCTTTCCATGTAGGTCAGGTTTTGGAGGCCTTGAATTGTCTTGGTGAGAAACCTCTGTGGTCTCTCCAGCTTCTACAGATGTCTGGTGAGGTACAAGCAAAAGGGAGCATTGCACTCTATAAATGGTCTGATGAGGGTCAAGTACAGAGGAGTTATAACATCCTTAGTCTTGGATGTGATGCCCTTACTTATAAAATGCACAACGTAAAAGGCTTTCCTTACCACTGTGGACACGTGGTGATCACAGTTTAGGTTGCTATTAATCTGTGTTCCCAAATCTCACACCACAGGATTTGAGCTTAGGGGGTGCTGTCAATACTGTAATTTGCAGGGACTTTGCCAATGAGGATAATAATGCACTTTTTTAAGTTTAGTTTTAGTCCATGGCTTTGTCACCAATCATTTGTCTGGGTTACCCATTTTGTAATTTGTTAACACCCAGTTTGCAATCATCAGCGAACTTAGTAAGCCACAGGCCATCTACTTCCACTTGGAATTCCAATAAATATATTCTGTACATATATATAATGTAATTTGCAGGGACTTTGCCAATGAGGATAATAATGCACTTTTTTGAGTTTAGTTTTAGTCCATTGCTTTGGCACCAATCATTTGTCTGTGTTACCCTTTTTGTAATTTGTTAGCACCCAGTTTGCATTCATCAGTGAACTTAGTAAGCCACAGGCCATCTACTTTCACATGGGCTTCCAAGAAATATATTCCAAACAGTAGAGAGCCCAGTAGAAATCCTTGCGGTACACCACTGGTAACTGGTCTACTAGTAGAGGTGGACTCCCTAACTTTGACAGTAAGCACTTTGTCTGTGAGCCAGTTAGCTACCCATCTAGTGGGTTAATTCCCTGCTGGGAGAGTTTCCCAATGATACCTGAGTCAGGGATTGTGTTTTGCATTCATCCAGGACTTTGGTGACATTCTTGAAGAAGTCCACCAGGTTTAATAAGCATGATCCATGCTCTATCCTTAACAAAGCCAAACTGGGTCAGGTCAAGATTTTGAAGGTCACCTATATTCTTATTGATAAGGTCCAGGGTGATTCATTCCATGGCCTTGCAGATAAAGCTGGTTAGGCTTATTACTCATAGGTTCATAGGTAGGTACTAGGCTATTGGCCCTAGGGTCTATATAAGCCTAGCCAAAAATGTACCCTGGCTTTCGCCACCCAAGAAAATTATTTTCCTGTGCCCCTGTCGAGCAAAGCCACAGAACTTATCACCACGGTGAATTTCTTATTTCCCATCCAATCATCAAGATTTTTCTTGAAGAGTGCTAATGAGGAGCTTTGTTTGATATAGATAGGTAGTTTGTTCCAGAGTATGGGAAGTCTCTGGGACAGGAATCTATCCCTCCAGTGTGTTCTGTTTATTGTGGTGACAAGGTTTAGGTCCCTAGAGCATGTAGCTTGGAGGGATTGGGATTTCTTTAAGTGGAGCATGTCCAACATCTCTGGGTTTGACATAGCTTTGTATGTTAGGCAGAGATTGCCTCTGAGTAGGCGATATGCAATGCAGCAAAACTGGAGTTTTTTGAGACGGTCTGCGTAGGGCATCTGTTTGAGGTCAGTAATCCTCTTTGTGAGGTATTTATGTGGCCTTTCCAGTTGTAGATGTCTTGTGAGGTACATACCAAAAGGGGCATTGTACTCTGTAATGGGTCTAATGAGTGACGAGTAGAGGGGGAACAATGACCTCTTTTTTCCTGGATGAGAAACCTTTTGTGATGAGGTGTACCATGTAGATGGATTTCCTGACTACTGTGGTGATGTGATTATCAAAGGAGAGACTACTGTCCACCTATGTCCCAAGGTCTCTTATCATACTTTCAGTGTTAGGTAGACTACCACCTATGCGGTAGTTCATGGGTACAGAGTTTTTACTAAAGGGGATGACAGTGTAGTTTTTGGCATTGAGCTTGAGGCCATGGCTTTGACACCAGGCATCTGTCTCAGTGAGGCCCTTTTGTAGGATGTCCACATTTCGATTATGGCTCCTAGTTTGCAGTCATCTGCAAACTTCATAAGCCAAAGACCTTCTTTGTTAGCCTGTACTTCAGAGAAGTAGATACCAAACAGGAGAGGACCCAGGACTGAACCCTGTGGCACTCCACTTGTCACTGGTCTGAAGTCAGATTTGGAGTCTGCTACTTTCACAGTGTGGGTTCTGTCAGTGATCCAGTTGGCAACCCATCTTGTGACATAGGGATTTTTACCTAGTTTAGTGAGTTTATCTATAATTCCAGAGTGGGGGATGGTGTTGAAAGCCTTGGCGAGAACTAGAAAGGCTGTGTGAACCACCTTACCTTATCTATGGCTTTGTTGACTTCTTCAAAGAAATCTGTCAGGTTTAGGTGACATGATCTGCCTTTTACAAACCCGAACTGGGTGGGGTCCAGAGTTTGGAGATTACCAATGTCTTTGTTTATAAGTTCCATGATGATATGTTCCATGGCCTTGCAGACCAGGCTCATCTGGCTAATGGGGCAGTAGTTCCCGGGGTCCATGGTGGCTCCGCCTTTGTGGAGTAGGATAACCATCACTGTGCACCATTTAGTGGCCACAAAGCATGAGGTGAGGCTATGATTGAACATGGTACTTAGGTAGGGTGCCAGTTCATTCTGTAGTTCGTGTAGAATGCAGCCTGGGATGTTGTCAGGTCCCATGGATGCTGTGTTCTTGGCTTTGGAGAGTGTGGTTTTTATCTGTGCAGCCGTGATTACAGGAACTTTGCATTCTTCCAGTTTAGAGATGGGCCCTTTATGGGGTGAGAGGGGGGTGAAGTTAGCACTGAACCTATCTGCCAGGATGTTGGCAATATCAGTTGGTTCTGTATATTTAGTGCCATTGTGCTATAATTCAGAGCAGATCTGAGTGTTGCCATTGAGATTCTTGACATAGCTATAGAATGCTTTTTGGTTGTCTTTAGAATCAGTGGCGATTTTGTTTTCGTAACTAGCTTTGGAGGATTTTATGAGGGATCTCAGCTTCTTACTGAGGCTGACCAGAGAGTTCCTCCAATCATGAGATTTTACTCTTTTTTTTTACAACAGTTTCTTTCTTTCTTTTGTTGTAGAGTTTGTTTATGGCAGGGGACCACCAGATTGGCTTCCTTTTTTTTGGAGGATAGCATCTTGGTTCTGTTAGGGGATAGCACAATCTATGCACTCGTGTAAGTGCTTATAAAGTGCATTTGTGTAGGATTCAACAGTCGTACCTCTATTGTCCATCTGCATGGGTGTCATGAAGTTTGCCACTTCTGTCTTAAGAAGCATGAAGCTGGCTTTGGAGAAATTTTTTACGGTGGTTTCCCTAATGGGGTGGGGGGGTGGGGGCGGGATGTGGATGTCTAGGGTGATTAGCTTGTGGTCGGATCTGACCAACAAGGAATTGACCTCTGGTGTGGAACACCGGTCGCCCATGTTGGTAATGATCAGGTCTAGAATATTGCTGCCTCTGGTGCGGGTGTGGATAAGTTGATCCAAGGCATTGGAATTTGTAAATTCCAGAAAACGTTGACCAAAAGAGTTGGTACATGAGTAGTTTTCCCAGTTAATGGTGGGGTAGTTGAAATCACCCATTATTAGGGTGTTGGGTTGTACCCTAATATTTTCCACTGTATCAAGAAATGAGGAGTGGAAATCCTGGGGCATGGTGGGGGGTCTGTAACAAGCTACAATTTGGATTGTGGTCTTGCCCAGAGTTAGTTGCACTTGGATAATCTCGGATGCATTATGCTGAGCAACTAGCCTGGAGGTGTGGATATCCTTAATGAATATGGACACGCCTCCACTTTAGTGTTTCGGTCCAGGTTAGGTGGCCGAAAGGTGTGGTATGAATTATAGCCTGGTAATGCAGGGGTGCTCTCTGAAGCCTTGAACTAGGTCTCTGTCACTGCACAGATGTTGATTTTCTCCATTTAAAGGAGTGCCTCGAGTGAGTGCATTTTGAGGTTTAGTCTTCTAGCATTGATTAGCATTACCCTCAGATTTTGCTTGCTTGTACCTGTTACAGTGGTAAATTTGTCATTAGTACCTTGCCTAAAAAAGGCACTATATGGGGTGTCATGAGCATTGGCCAGTATCCAGAATCCTGAGGGTGACAGGTGCAGGCCATCCCTGGCAAATCATCGTGGTCTGTTGATCATGTCATCCCGGCAGACAGACACTGGATCCGCTTAGAATTATACCAGAAGCTTAGCCAATTGTTGAAGTCAATAATTTTGTCTTTGTACTACTACAACAACAACAACAACAAAACAATGGTATCATTCTGGGTGATGGCAGGATGCTACTCAGGTCTAGGGTCATACCTGCCTGGGCTACAAGATTGGAGAGCTCCTCCATGTCTCTTTCATGTAGTCCAGGGAGGTATGTCTCAGGTCATTCACACCAACATGGACAATGACGGAGTCATAATTGTACTTGTTGTGGAGTGTACTGAGTGCATGCATTATGTGGCGGATCCTGGCACCCGACACACAGCTGACAGTAATGTTCTCCTTGTTTAGCCTGGTGAGTGGAACATCAGTGTGCCTGACTATAGAGTCACCTATGACTAGAGTGTTGAGTACGTTGTTATGCCTTATGGGTTGTAGTTGACTGGCACACTGAGTTTGTGGGCTATGTGTCATTTGGGTTGTGTTGGGGGGGTGGAGGTTGCTTATTTCTGCTTTGGAGGTCTCTGTTGCTTGAGCAGATTTTTATTGCGAGCCTCCACGAATGTAGGTGTGTGTTTTATGTTGCTATGTGTGTGCTTTGGTGGTGTAGGTTTTGAGAGACTATGTGATGAGTGTGGTATGGTGCAAGTGTTTAACTTCTCCTCTTGACTGTCTAGTCCAGTCTTGGGTGAAGAGAGCTTTGCTTCCAGTTTGGCTATATAAGTGCATCTCTCACAGGTTGTAGTGTTGGGTGGTAGGAGGAGAGGATTGTCTGTGTACATGAGACAATTGCTGCATTACCCCAGATGCCCAGATTCATCAGGTAGACAGGAGAAAACACCGGGAGCTGACCCTTAGACATGCCTGGATAGGTGCTTATTTATTAAGTACTAAAAACTGTTTTCCTCTAGACAAATGAGGAAAGTTGAGTGCTGTAGTAATTTGTAGCTTATTTAGTGCTAACAATGAGTTCTGAACAAGTGCTGAGCTAAAAGAATCAGATTTGAGTGCTAAAACTAAAAACCTGGCTAGTTCTAATGGAAAATATGAAGAGCAGACTTTATGGCACTGGGAATAGTTTAACTCTAGCAAAGCGGCAATGCATAAAGTGTATTTTTTTTAATATAACAGTAGCAAATGAGCAAACTGATTTAAACCAATTAAAGCTAACTGCGGTGGTGGTGCTGCGGTAGCGTTGTCGCCTCATAGCAAGACGTTGTGCCATTCGATTCTCAGCTAGAGCGTCTTTTGTGTGGAGGCGTACGTGAATGGGGTGTGCCTTCGTTGAAGGTTGTGCATCAGGGCTGGTAACCCGGTACGTAAAAATCCACCACCAATCATTACCGGACTGGAGTTCCGCTGTGGCGACCCCTAACCGGGAAAAGCCGAAAGACACAAACAAAACCAATAAAAAGCTAAAACCTGAGCCCCATTCCAGCAGTCTTCGCTCAGACAAGTTCTAACAGCACAGTCCTACCACTAGGGTGCAGGGGAACCTTCTCCAAAAAAAGATGGCCTGGATTAGTGCTCAAGTTATACAAACAAAGCTAGATTCAGCAGTCCTGAATCTAGTCTATGCTACAGCAAACAAGGCACACCAATTTCAGATGCTGTTGCTGTTCTCCACTTTGCTGAACAAAGCCAGTGCTCAGGCTATGGTTAAAGAGAATGCCAAGTGATTCCACTAGGTCTTGTTTTAGATTGTTTAGTAAGCAGCCTGGGGTGTATAGAAGCCATGTTTTTGGCCTTGGAGAAGGCGGATATGACCTGCTTTTGGAGATACTAGGTAGAGGACTGGTGTCAAGTATGCTTTGGGTTATAGCTGGTAGTGATGGGGGGTGAAGTTTGCGCCAAATCTGTCAGCAAGCAGGTTGGCAATTTCCTCAGGTTCAGTGTGAGAGGTACTGTCCACTATACGTTCAGCACATAGCTGGGAATTCCCTTTTAGATTTTGTACATAACTAAAGAATGTCTTATGATTATCCTTAGCTAGGGATGCTAATTTAGCCTCATAACTAGATTTAGAGGACTTTACAAGATATCTGATTTGCTTGTTCCAGCTGTGGAGGGTATTCTTCCTTTCATAAATAAGTTTCCTCTTGTTCTTAGATAACAGTTTCTTCCTTTTGCTATATATCCTATTTATACTTGAGGTCCACCAGGGTGGCTTGTTTTTTCGGGAGAATCAGGTTTTGATCTGGTCAGGTACAACCGAGTCTATACAGTTGTTTAAGTGGTTGCACAGAGCATTTGTGTACTCCTCTGCATAGGCGTGCATTAGCAGGGGGGGGGGGGTTGAAACTTTTTAGACCATCTCTTAGTGGGCTGTCGTTTGCTTTAGAGAAATGTTTCTTTTTTTTTGCTGCTGTGGGGGTGTCAGGTCTGACCTTACCAGGGAGGGCAACACACAGGGGGTAGTGCAATGACCCCACATGTTGGTAAGTACCAATTCCAGGACACTTGAGCTCCTTTGTGGGGGTGCAGACTAACTGTTCCAAAGCATTTCTAAAGTCCAGGAACCTCAGGGCAAACATGTTTGTGCTTGTGTATGTTGCCCAATTGATGGAAGGATAGTTGAAATTTCCCATGACCAAAATGTTTGGTTGTATAGTGAGTGACTATAGCAAGTCCAGGTAGGCAGTGTGCTTCTCTTGGTTCATGACATTTGTTTGTACCCTTTTCTAAAGATTCTACCTACTTCCAGATCTTTTATCTCTGTTACAGTATTCAGTACTTCAAATACCGTTGGTTTAGACTTGGTTTACATGTTTTTGGCAGCCTCCAGAATTAAGCTCAGTACTATAACTAGGCAATTCCAATTCTGTATCACAGCTGAGAAAAAAATCATTTCCTTAGTTACACCAATTTGCTCACCTAGTATTCCTGATAGAGTAGTCTGCATAGATTTTTTAAAAGTCTGCCAACTCATTACATTCCCAAAAAATATGTTCCCAATTACCTCTGACAAACAATGGTGAACTTGCATACTGAAGAATAATGCTGTGGACTGTTTTGAATTTAATTCCTCAATGGAGAAGTAGTTAACAGGTTTTGGGTTTGTAAATTACCTCCTTCACATTATGGTGCATACTTTTATTATTGAGACAATGTTTTAAGACAGTCATTTGTCTTATATTTAGTGCTATTCTTGTTTGTTTTTCAGTGCATCAGCTTGACATAACACCTGACATACATTAGTAATATATTCTACCAGAGTTTGTGCAGAAGATTAAAGCTATGAGATATTAACGTGCTTTATAATGCTGTCCTGGGTTGGATTTCCTCAATATTTATTTGCCTATTGTGTTATCTAACAAGTGTGTTATTTATTTTATTTATTTATTCTTTGTTTGCTAGGTAGGTGGGCTGGTTCAAGGACCCTTTTAGTCCTTGACCAGGCTGAAAAGGCACAAAATAACACGGTTGAAGAGACAAATCCAATGCAGTAACAGCAGTAATGGTCATACTTATGACAAATGTGCTGCCTATTACATTTCTCAGTAACTGACTACTAGTTTCCCAGAAGATAAAACCGACCATATAGTAAAGAAAACATAGCAATATTACACATTGTTATATTCAAGATTTTCACAAAAGTTACGTAATTTATCCACAACAATTTTTCATTCAGGTACATTCAGCGAAACATAACCAGGCATTGCTCTTGGGTTGCCATTGAAAGGAGACACATGGGCTTAGTTTGTTAACAGAGAAATAAGTAAACATTTTCTTGTAGCATCACAAAAGGAAAATGTCTGATATCACATAGCTTTTACAAGCACAAATTGTAGGATTGCTGCTGTAGCAAGGGTAGTCTCCAGTTTTAATTTATTTTATTGAATCTTTGTCTGCTAGACTGAAGCAAACTGAGAGCTGTAGTGTGAGGTAAAAATAGGAGAAATCTGTTTATCTGCACCAGAGACTCAGTCTGTGGTGCTAGATTATAATAATTCATTCACTACATCCTGTATGCATTGTTAACTAGCCCTTTGTGAGAACAACGTCACCTGTTTTACACAGAAATACTGAATTGTAGTTATCCTTCTGTCAGTGAAGACTACAGTGCCTTCTTGCCTAAGTGTTACACTGTGGATTTTTCAGACTTTAATTTTTGCATTGTGCTGCAATGTTGAATTTAAGGCTTTAGTCTACTTCACTCAGTGAACATCCACGGTGGTGCAGCGGTAGCGTTGTTGCCTCACAGCAAGAGGTTCTCCCATTCGATTCTCGGCAGGAGTGCGGGGAGTGCCTTCTGTGTAGAGTCTGCATGTCCTCCCCGTGGTTGGGTGGGTGTTCGAGAGACATGCGTAAATGGGCGTGCCTTCATTGAAGGTTGAATGTCGAGCTGGCACCTCGGCATTCATAAAAATCTACTGCCAATCATTAGTGGACCGGAGTTCCGCTGTGATGACCCCTACCCGGGAAAAGCCGAAAGACAAACAACAGTCTACTTCACTCAGTACTTAACTAGCTCAGTTTTGCAGAAGGAGGTTGCCCATGTATAATACTATTTATCTAGGTGTGGTTACTATGCTGAGCAGAATGTCAGACAGATATATGATTATTCATCAAGGCTCATCTTGTTGGTACTTGGCCTGCCAGTACCTGCAGTATCAACAAACAGATGCTACCAACAGTGAAACAATACAAAAACATGGCATTCTCATGGGATGAATCACTCTACATCCACCCATGCAGGGAATGTTGTTCTCTGTTACTCTGAAACATATTATTCTAATTCCAAGATCAGGGAAAGTAAAGTTTTTGACCTCAGCACCCTCATTCATGGAGAAGGTACCTCAAAGGTTAAAACCTGAGGTTTTACTGCATAAAAGGCTCACATGACTGAGTGTTGAAGAATTCATTTTGAACAGTTAGGCACATACCAGTGAGTCTGACTCACTTTACTATACGAAAAGAGCCATTATGGATCTCTATGAGTATGTGTCACAGGCAGGTACTTACCTTAACCTGAACACCATTCTACCTTCACCAAGGATGATGCCACAGTATGAGCACAAAATGATTGATTTTAATAATTGGCTTAGTTTCTGGAGTTACTGTAGGGGAAACCAGTATCTAGCAGCGTGATAGGACATGGTTAACAGACCACTTTGCTTTGTCAGGTATGGTCTGTACCTCTCCCCCCTAGGATTTCAGATATCAGTTAAACTGTCTCCATTCCCTTACCCCCTTTTTTAGGCAATGTCAAAATGACAAAATTACCAACACAGCAAAAAAAGAAAACTCAAAGCAACCTTAAGGTGTTACTGCTCAATGCTAGGAGCCTAAACAAGAAACTCCACACTGTACAAGCTCTCTTCACTCTGGAGAATGTAGACATCTGTGCTGTTACAGAGACTTGGTTTAAAGCCACAGAAAGTACTGCTGTAGTGGATGACTACAATGTCTTCCACACATTTAGACCAAAAGCAGCACAAACAGGGGGTAAAGGTGGAGGTGTCTCAATCTATGATTGCAACATATACAACTTTAGGTTTGTTAAGCAGGATGATGCCCCTGAGTACATTTACTTCTAAGTCTCCATAGACAAGGTTCCTTACCATGTTCTGGCCAGCTACAGGTCACCCCCAATGACCTATGAAGCTCGCAACTCTTACCTAGACCACCTAGAGGTGCTCACCATCCAATCAAATACTGTATTCATGGGAGACTTTACCTACCCCTCTATAGACTGGGAAGTGTACACTGCCTCTAACTCACAGGCACAGCATTTTCTGGACTTTATCAACACAACCACACTGGACCAGATAGTGCACTCTCCAACCAGAAGATCATACATATTGGACCTAGTACTCACCAACACAGGAGAACTTTGCAATCCCCCATACACCATGTCACATCTTCATTGCTACAGATGGACCACAAAGCTCTCTCCTTCAAAATAAAACTCAACCTGGAAAACCCAACTAAACTTGTATCAGTTAGGAACTATTCTAAAGTAATCTACTTCCTATTAAGCAACAGTTTGTCAAAATTCACTGCTCCCCCAAACCCCCAGAACTTAGCTACCTATGCTGAATTATTTACAGAAGCCCCTATACAAATGTGTAGATGGCTGCATTGAGGCTGCCATATCTACTAGAAGTAAGCCCAGATCTAACACCTAAAACAAACCACATTGGTGGAATCCTTACCATAACAAGCTATACAGCAAAAGAAAAAAAGTCATGGCCAAAATCAGAAAGATCGACTCTCACAGAGACAAGAATTTTCTGATTCAACTAAACAAGAAACTAAGAGGTCTAATAAAGTCCAACAAGCCCAGACCGATTACGAGGTTAGGATAGTCTCCTAGTCTAAGAACAATCACAAGGTCTTCTTCAGCTATGTCAGGAACCTTAAAGGTAACACTCAGCAGTGTGCAGAACTGATGGTAAATGGCACAACCTTCACTGTCCAGGGTAACATAGCAAATTTACTGGCTGATAAATTTAGCTCTAATTTCACCCCCCAATTCCCTCCCACTACCGCCTGTAAAATCCCTTCTAGCATATTCCTCCAACTATCAACAGGGAACAGGTCCTGGAGGTGCTCACTAAGGCCAAATACCCTTCTTCAGTGGGCCCCACCAATATCCCCAGTTGCCTCCTAAATAGCCCAAAACATGACTTAGCAGGATCACTTGAGGTACTCTTCAACTACAGCCTCAAAACAAGTTACATGCCAGGTGAATGGAGATCTGCAATGGTCATCCGTCTTCATAAGGGTTGACCATCAACTGTTCCCAGGAACAAAAGTCCCATCAGTCTGACAAGTGTAATATGCAAACCCATGGAATAAATTATCATGGAAATGAGCAACAAGGACATTGGCAACCTATAGACACTGGACCCATCCCATACCTCTCAACCACTTAGCTCAAGAAATCTGGACAAAGCCTTACATTATGGGAGGAGGAAGGCCCAAAAATAGGGGCAGATTTTAAACAGTACTCTTATAAACTTAGAAAGTAGATAGAATAACACGATTTGTTTTAAAATGCATTTTCTAAAGGATATGAAGTCAGAAACTCAAGTGTATGCCATTATTTAGTAATTTCATTCCTCAGATCATCCAAGTGATTTGCCAGAAAAACATAAATTTTATGAGGAACAGACCAAAAATTTCAGGTGAAAATCTGAACATTCTGCAAAAATCTGTACAGTTGAGAGGTATGAGTCCCATCCGAGTTTGCCTTTGTTAAGGGAAGGTATGCCTACTTAACCTGGTAGACATCTTTATAAGAGTCACCATGGGTGTGGATAAGGTGAAAATGATGCATACTGCTTACCTTGATGGCTGTAAATAAGGAGCTACCATATATTTCCTTCATGACACCAGCATCCTACAAGAGAGTCTAACACAAACAAATTACTGGTGTGAAAGCCATGGATTAAAACCCAATGCAAAGAAACGCACTATATTTCCCTTTGGGAAATTTTCCACCCAAGCTAATTACTTCATCTTTAAAACACCCCTAAGAGTTAAACGAATAGTTAGGGATTTGGGAATTTATGTAGACAGTAATCTGGCATTTGACCAACACATAGCCAAGATAGTAAGAAAATCATTCTATGTCACGCAACTAATAAGCAAGATTTTGGTGTCCACATCCAGCGAAGTTATAGTACGACACTACTCAGCCCTTATCAGACCCATCATTGAGTACAGTGCTCCATTTGGCATGCACCTAACCATACACTTGCAACAGCTGGAATGTCCTTAAAGGTTCCTCATCAGGAGAATTCAAGGCATGAATAACCTGTCCTCCACAGATCACCATAAGGTCCTATCTCTGTACTAAGTCTCCAACATGTTACCTAGAAGAGATCTTTGTCTAGCATATAAGTCATCCCCAGATTCAGCTTTGATGGAGCTTTTACACATCTGCAAGACAAACAGCACCATAAACACTAAATCCAAGGACCTAAATTTTGCCTGCAATATAAATAGAACATGCTAGAGGGACCAATATCCCCACTCTATGGATTTAGCTCTCTATCTATGTGAAATAGAGTTCATCCCTGAACCTATTCAAAAGAAACATTGATCATTGGATGGGGAATCACAAATTCAACCCTTGTCTGACTGCCATATCTCTGATGGACAGAATTTGACAGTAAGTAAATAATCATCATCATCGACCTTTTTTCCCATTGTCTATATGGAGTCAGGGTTCGTGTCAATTGTTGTCGTCTCTCTCTCTCTGTTCAGTGCCACCCTTCTACCATCTTTGACTCTTATACCTGCCTGTTGCAGGTCTTGTCTCACACAATCCATCTACCTCTTTACTGGATACCCTCATTTCCTCTTGCTTTCTTGCTAACTGTTCCAAATCTTCTTCACCAGATTGTATTGTGCCCAAACCACTGTAATATGTTCTCTTTGACCATTTCTGCAACTGGAGCTACTTTGGCTTTTGTTCTTATCTCATCATTTCTTTGTCTGTCCCACAGTGTGCATCCTATCATCTGTCTTAGGCACTTCATCTCCATCATGTCTAGCTTCTTCAACTGCTCTGCTTTTACTACCCAGGTCTCTGTACCATATGGTAGTACTGTTCACACCACTCTTTTGTGCACCTTACTTTTCAGCTTCTTTGGCAATCTTCTGCCATGTCCTACACCTGACAGTCTCTGCCAGTTGGCTACAGCCCCTCTGATTTTTGCTTTTACCTCCTCATTAAGACTTCCCTTCTCCTTGACTAGTCCTCCCAGATACTTGAAACTGTTGACCTGTTCCACTGTTTTTCCTTCTGCCTCCATTGTCAGCTTCTTCTGACTTCCCCCATTTGCTGACATTAAAACGGTACTGTCTTATTTGTATTCAGTTTCATCCCATATGCCTTCAGTCTTGCATTCCATTCCCCTACCCTTTGTTGAAGTTCTTGCACAGAGGTATGCCTGTAATTCCACATCATCTGCATACAACACCTTTATTGATCTGTCCCTCAGATCTGTTTGCCCAGTGTGGTCCATCACCATATATGAACAGCAGTGGGCTCAGAGCTGAACCCTGACGCACACCCACTCCCACTGGAAACCCCTCTATGAGACCAAACACTGTTTAGTAAGTAAATCAATCAATCCCCCAATTAATATAACCCCACATAACCCTCAGCTACCTCTGACTAAAATACCCCACCATATAGGCAGACAAGGAACTCTGGGACAAAACTGGGTTGGCTTGCACAGCTAGGCTTGTAAAGATCCTGGTGTTCGTTAGCCTAGTATAAACTTATGAATAACCAATATCTCATCAAAAGTGTATAAGAATGTTGTGGCTAATGACTCTGCAGCCTTTAGAAAACTTGAGTATGTCGCATGTGTCTTGCTGTGTTGCTGTAAGGTTGGTTCTTTCTTACATTGCTATTTGGGTAGTACTATGACTTGGGAGGAAGCTGTATTGTAGCTTGGTGATTTTGTTATGGATGGTTAAAAAATCCCTGAGCATGGTATGAATGGCTGCTTCTGAAAATTTACAGAGTAGAATTAGAATAAAGACTGATCCAGAATTCTCTCCCTTTTGATTATCATCACCCTTGAGGAGAGCTTATTTAATGGCATATTTTCATGTGGTAGGACATTTATCTTCAATCAGACTTGTATTAATAATTATTGATAATGGACAAGCAATTATGTTACATAATCATTTTAGGAAAGTTGGAGACAGAGATTAGCTATTGCAGGTAATCCGTGGAGTTTTAATTTGAAGGTTTTTTTTTTGTGATTAGTTGAAATGAGAATTCTGGTTTGTGAGGGAGTAGATTACCAGGCAGTTTAGTGTCTGTAGGACAGCTGGAGTGTACGTTTTTCTCATTATTCACAACATTATTTATCATGGATGATTTTGCTTGCATTGTACTAATGGAATTCTCTTTTATTTAACACTTTGCCTTTCAGGGCTCAGCAGATTCATACACAAGTAGACCTTCAGACTCTGATGTATCTCTGGAAGAGGACAGGGAAGCAATCCGCCAAGAGAGAGAGCAACAAGCAGCTGTGCAACTGGAAAGAGCCAAAGTACGTTCATAGCATGCTTACTGCAAATTTCCTTTTCCAAATGTAAAACTATATCAGACTTTAAACAGAAGACTTTTATTTACATGCTTTTAACCTAGAAGTATTACCTATATTTATTTATATCCGTTATGACTTTTGCAATGCTGGGATACTGTACAGTTGCAGTTCTGATTTTAAACTTTGTGTTCTCTATTTTTGTTTATACATGTTTAAATTTCTTGTCCATAGCAGAGAGAGAGAGTGTGGCTTTACCTTGAGGCTTACCCAAATTTATAACTGAAGGGGATTTTCATTTGAATTTAAAGCAATAAACCAGTATTTTGTAGATCAGAACGAGAACTGTCAGATCTCTCCTTCAATACCTGTTACACAGGAAATATTTGGAAACAATTCATCAATATATTTTTAAGTTACAGACAATGAGGCGTATACAATTCAAATGACAGTTCAATATTGTTTAACTGTAAAGGTCAGGGAAACTTCAAGTTGAAATGCCACAATACTTGACACCAGTTACATTGAAAGGCACTATAGGAGGATTACCTCTTGCAAGCTGGAGTCTTCCCTTGACTGCACACCTTTGCATAATTGTCTTGGAGAGAGAAAGCGCGCATGTGTGTATGTGTGTGTGTGTGTGTGTGTGTGTGTGTGTGTGTGTGTGTGTGTGTGTGTGTGTGTGTGTGTGTGTGTGTGTGTGTGTGTGTACATGTGTGTGTGTGTGTGTGTGCGTGTGTGTGTGTCTGTGTGTGTGTGTGTGTAAGAGAGAGAGGGAGACTGTGCATATTTCAATATACAAGGCAATTTGACCAGAAACCATAATCACTTTTCTAATAACCACCCTCAGACTCTACCACCCTTTGAATGGAGGGCAAGGCCTGTAAGTCCTAAAGTAAATTTAAGGGTACCCATCCAGTTGTTGTTATTTTTGAAAGATGACAGGAAATTGTATTGCCTGACCTGTAGGGTGAGCCTATTTCAGATCAGAGGTAGGTACTGTGTGATGGACCTTTCCCTCCATTTAGTTTTATTTAACTCTTGATGTAGTTTGAGAAGATCTCGTTTTCTATTGTTGGCTGCATTTGACTTATTGAGAAAATTGAGGTCAAGGAAAGGATTGCTGAGGGCATGGTAAACGAGACACAGATCACCCCTCAGGAGCTTATATGACATTGAGTGCATGGAAGGATTTCCGTCTCTCCTGATATCTAAGATGTTTAAGGCCAGAGATCATCTTTGTTAGGAATCTCTGCAGTTTTTCAAGGTTTTTGATCTGTATAGAAAGACACAATATAAAGGATGCATTATATTGTATAATGGGTTTGACCAGGGTACAGTGACTCCTTGGTTTTAGAAGAGATGCTGTTGGCAGTTAGGTGCGAGATATAGAAGAATTTCTTAACTACAGTTGTCACATAGTAATCAATGGAAATGAAGCTATTAACCCAGGTGCCCAGGTCTCCAATCACTGACTCACTTGATAGCGGAGTATTATTGATGCGGTAGGGTGAAGTAATTTGCTGTTTCCTGAAAGGGGTGACACTGCATTTCTTGGCATTTAGTTTAAGCTCCTTTTGCTCTGAAGCAGGTACTGATTCATGTTAATTTGTTTTGAAGGGTATGGGTATCTTAGGTTATGTTGGCAGTTGCACCCAGTTTACAGAGATCAACAAATTTGTTTAATTTTAATTTCAGATCTGTGTTATTCCCACCCTAGCTATGCTACTGTCAGTGTAGCTAATTGTCACCTATATGCGGTTGTGTGTGTGTGTGTGTGTGTGTGTGTGTGTGTGTGTGTGTGTGTGTGTGTGTGTGTGTGTGTGTGTGTGTGTGTGTGTATGTATATGGATGTGTGTGTGTGTGTGTGTGTGTGTGTGTGTGTGTGTGTGTGTGTGTGTGTGTGTGTGTGTGTGTGTGTGTGTGTGTTTCTCTGTTTTGATCTGTTCCACATTAAGTTTGTGTTTTTTTCTGTCAAATCATTGAGAACTGCAGTTACTAAATAATGACAGACATTCGAATGTAAGACTTAATAGCATTAGGCAGAAGCATTAAAATGAACACCTGTTCCGACAACATTTTAAGTATATAACGGAACCCTTTCTAAGTATATAAGAGCACAAACACAACTGTATCTTCACAGCTCACTGCTGTCCCTGAATTTAGTCCTTTGTCTCACACTATTTATTTATTTTATTTATTTATTTATTTACATTTGTTAACTGAGTTATAAATTAAAATAGTGGTAATCATCAAAACTAAGTGGAATTATTTTACAATATTTACTGTATTTTTATCGTATTTTTCATTGCATTTCCTACTGATTTTTTATATAATGTGAAGATTAGGGGGTGTTTATTAATTTTTTTTGTTTATATTTTTGCTTATACTTTTGATTGTGTAGATTTGAATATTTAATAAGTTAAAAACCGTTCTTAAATTGTGTTTTTTTAATTAATGTCAAAGGGGGAATGTTCATGAATGGTTATTATGTATTTTGACTGTTCAGCTTAAACATTTTAATGACAGGAAGTTACGTGGAGGGTTGGCTTTGAGTAAAAGGTGTAATTTGTTTTTAGATTACGACTCTGATGATGCCTAAGGAAGGTGTAAGCGCTTAGTTGTGCTCGTAGTGTTTTTATTCGATGCTCACTTGGATGTACTTTTAATAAATCGGTTCTGTTTCGCTCCGGATGGTCCGTGGTTATTTTTTGTGATTACCTAGAAATGGGTTCAAACCCATAGGTTCATAGGTTCATAGGTTCATAGGTAGGTGCTAGGCTATTGGACCTAGGGCCTATATAAGCCTAGCCAAAAAATGTAACCTGGCTTTCGCCACCCAAGAAAATTATTTTCCTGTGCCCCTGTTGAGCAGAGCCACAGAAGTGATCCCTGGGGTGAATTTCCCATTTCCCATCCAATCATCAAGATTTTTCTTGAAGAGTGCTAATGAGGAACTGTGTTTGACATAGATTGGGAAGTCTCTGAGACATGAATCTATCCCTCCAGCATGTTCTGTTTATTGTGGTGACAAGGTTTAGGTCCCTAGAGCGTGTAGCTCGGAGGGATTGGGATTTCTTTAAGTGGAGCATGTCCAACAGCTCTGGGTTTGACATAGCTTTGTATGTTAGGCAGAGATCGCCCCTGAGTAGGCGATATGCGATGGAGTAAAGCTGTAGTTTTTTGAGACGGTCTGCATAGGGCATCTGTTTGAGGCCAGTAATCCTCTTTGTGAGGTATTTCTGTGGTCTTTCCAGTTGTTGTAGATGTCTTGTGAGGTACATACCAAAAGGGGCGTTGTACTCTATAATGGGTCTAATGAGTGATGAGTAGAGGGGAACAATGACCTCTTTTTTCCTGGATGAGAATCCTTTTGTGATGAGATGAGCCACGTAGAAGGATTTCCTGACCACTGTGGTGATGTGATTATCAAAGGAGAGACTACTGTCCACCTGTGTCCTAAGGTCTCTTATCACATTTTCAGCATTAAGTAGTCTACCAGCTATGTGGTAGTTCATGGGTACAGAGTTTTTACCAAAGGGGATGACAATACACTTTTTGGCATTGAGTTTCAGGCCATGGCTTTGACACCAGGTATCTGTCTCAGTGAGGCCCTTTTGTAGTTTGTCTGCATCGTTAGGAGTTTCAGTTATGGCTCCTAGTTTGCAGTCATCTGCAAACTTTGTTAGCCAAAGACCTTCTGTGTTAGCCTGCACTTCAGAGAAGTAGATACCAAACAGGAGAGGACCCAGGACTGAACCCTGTGGTACTCCACTTGTCACTGGTCTGAAGTCGGATTTGGAATCTGCTACTTTCACAGTGTGGGTTCTGTCCATGAGCCAATTGGCAACCCATCTTGTGACATAGGGATTTATACCTAGTTTAGTGAGCTTATCTATAATTCCAGAGTGGGGGATGGTGTTGAAAGCCTTGGCGAGATCTAGATAAGCTGTGTGAACCATTTTACCCTCATCTATGGCTTTAGTGACTGCTTCAAAGAAGTCAATCAGGTTTAGGAGACATGATCTGCCTTTTACAAATCCAAACGGTGTAGGGTCCAGAGTTTGGAGATTACCAGTGTCTTTGTTTATGAGTTCTACGATGATACATTCCATGGCCTTGCAGACCAGGCTTGTCAGGCTAATGGGGCGGTAGTTCCCGGGTAGGGTTGCCAGCTCCATTCCCACCCCTCTCATACATGCTCCACCCATTTTGTGACATCAGCTGATGGGAACAAAAACTCTCAGTGTGCATAATCTTCTTCTTTATTTCTACAGTGATTACAGATATTTGGATTTAATTTAAAACATTTAATTCAAATTTTATACCACAAACCACGATACACATTTGCAGACAGTAATACATGTTACTTAGTGTATATAATGAACAAATGTAAAATACAAATTAAAATAAAATAAAAATAATCCATCCCTTCCCAAAAGGATCTATCCAAGCACAACAGCAGACTACACAGACTACAGACCTGCTTCCAATTCATGTCAATATTTTGAAAAATTAGTCTACTTTCAGACATGTGAATATCTCCAAAATACAAAACACTATCTAGGCACCAGCATGTGTCTCATGTAGGCAAATACAATGACATATGTATGGCCATTAACAAATGATGAACTCCAAACACTGACAAATGACACCAGACAAGAATAGTAACTAACTGTTGATCTGGCTGATGCTTCTAACATGGTCAGCCATCAACCACATTTACCACACCATAACTCACTGCAGGCCTCAAACTTTATCACCTTACCTATGCTGTTCTATTTTTTCTGACCTCTTCAACTACAGGCTACATCAAATCAAAGTCCTTATGACAAAAAAACAGTAAAAAAAAAAGCTAAATAATATATAAATGGCACACTTATATACATAAATTCATTCAAGAAACAAATACACAATTCTGGTTCTTTTCATAGTATTCACATCACATTACAGGCAGAAGAACAGCTAAAACTTTTACTTTTAAAAGTCTGAAAATGAACTGTCTTGCACAGGAAGTTATCTACCTCTAATGGGCCAAAACTATAGCAGAACTTACAGGCTGTTAAACTTCAAAATACACCATCTGAGACTGAGATATGACCCATCTTATTGGTAAGGTTTGTTGGCTGTCTCACTTGAAGATCGTGATATAACCTGGCCCAGAGATCCCACGAAGCACTGCTTATGTGTAGCATTATTTTAAATTCTATAAGTACTTAAATTCAAAACCAAGTAAATACAAATATCAGAATGTGTCATTCTGTCAGAAACTGAAACTCAAATGCCTTTTTATTTGACTATTTTCAGAGTTTGCAAAAATTGCAAGTTGTAAATAACAGGCATGTTTCTGTTTTGGTTCTGAAATGTTTAACGCCATCAAACAATAACCTGGCTTAAAGATCATGAAAATACTTTGGATTATTAATTCCATCACAGATATATTTTTTTCCAGAACAGTAATCACACACACTCTGTGTAAGAGAAGACTGTAATGCTGTAACAAGTGCCAGACATGTTCTTGACTGGTAACAGCATGTATACTGATAATAAATAAGCCTTCTCCGCATGAATCTGCTGCAACATACTGTAATTTATCCTCAACTAACCATCCATCTCATTTAAATACTATCATCCTCCAATGTTCCAACTACAAATCCACCAGATACAGCATCAAGTGCATTCTCTAAGTTCAAACACTGGACAGAGACACCCTACCCAAGAAACTACCGGTATTTTACAAACAGCAATGTACCCCACCCACAGCATAAAAAAAAACACTAGGCATCAAACACAAGCACTGACCACGCTGTTTAAATCCCCACATCCACAACCCAAATGTTCAGCTCCCCAGTCAATACTGTCCTTCACGCCTGGACTTTAGGAAACCCTTACTTTAACACGATTTTCCAGACATAATTCACAGCATGATCCGTGCCCAAGCCTGAGAGGGGTGCCTTACCTTGTACACTTTAAAGCACCATCACCCAGTTCCCCGATGATCTGCCAATTGCCATATCTCACTGGGATTCTGATCCATTCTTTAGAGCATCTCTTCTCAAAATTGGAGAGCCTGAACATCCTTCTGACAAATGCCATCCTGTCCCCAAAGTGCAGGTGCCCTGTCCCAAACGCTGAAATAAAGATTGAAACATACACTACCTTTGTGCTGGCTTCCTTCTGCTTGTGAGCTCAATTCGATAGGCTGATAGCCACGCATGTGATGACGAAATTTAAAACCAAAAGTCCGGTTTTGATTGAAATTTCTAACCGGACAATTTGTCGGATAACCGGACAGTCCGGTCAAAAACCGGACACCTGGCAACCCTATTCCCGGGGTCCATCATGGCTCCCCCTTTGTGGAGTGGGATAACCGTCGCGGTGCACCATTCAGTGGGTACAAAGCCTGAGGTGAGGCTATGACTGAACATGGTACTTAGGTAGGGTACCAGTTCATTCTGTAGTTCGTGTAGAACGCAGCCTGGGATATTGTCAGGTCCCATGGATGCTGTGTTCTTGGCTTTGGAGAGTGTGTTTTTTACCTGTGCAGCCGTGATTATAGGAACTTTGCATTCTTCCATACTTTATTAACATTAAAGTCATAAGCAAAAAATGCAGACTTTTCTATGCATCGCAGCAAAAGGGAGCATTATGTTTTTGAAAGTGCACAGAAAATAAAATTAGTCACTTCCCTGGTGGCAATGGGATTAGGCTTTGCTGAGTCATCAAGTATAACTCAGGCCTGCAGCAAGGCACAGCTCCACTCAAACTATGCAAAAATTTAAGCTGGGTTTTTAGCCCAATGAATCTATCACTTCATTAAAGCAGTGCAGTATGCATGCTATGAGGAGCGTGCACATCAAATACTAGGGGCCAGATTCCAAAAGAGTTGCTCTCAGTGTAAATTTGCCCTGATTACATACTTCTTAAGTGTACATCATTACAAAGAACAATCCTCATTTTAGATCTTAACAAGTCAATGTTTCTCAAAGTTCCACATTGAAGGGCTCTTTCATACATATACTGTTAGGAACTTTTATAACTGATATCCATGGTAAACAGTGCAAAATCATATTAATTTAACAAAATAACATTTTCTAAGTTTAATGAAGCATATTTTAACCATCCTGTGACCGTCCTAGTTGAAGATGTTAGTAAGCCGTAAGTAGGTGTTCCATATTTTTCCTATTTGTTCTACATTATGAGAAGCAGTGTTCCTCATTTTGGAGATACAGTGTTGAGAGCTGTGCCTGATTCTAAAAGTGTAAACCACCAACGACCAGCAAAAAACGATAGTGAACACGCAGTAATGAAGAAATAATAATTATTTATTTATAATTCCTTCAAATCCAGACCGGTTTCGGCTGTTCAGCCTTTATCAATGAATACAATAAAGTTTTTTTGAATGAAATGAAGCAGCCTGCATTTATACTAGTCTCTGATTACCTGGAAGCAATATTACAGCACCACCCCGTGGCTGGAGTAACAAAGTGCATGTTCCATTCTTGATTAAAGCATATTACCAGTGACATAAAAATGCCAGAGGTGTAGATATTGTCATATTTTAAAGATAAAAATCAAAGCTCTGGAAGTAAGCCATAATATGACATACATATTACAAGGTAATAGACCAATACCATAGTCACTATTTGTGAATGCATATCATAGTGTAAAAAAACAGAAAATATATACCACTAGTATATATATATTTTGAAGGGTGATAACCACAAGTTCAAAAGAACTGAATAATAATGAACCAAGTACTGATCATATAATATATTACAAAATAAGGCAAAAAGAGTATAGTGGCCTCATTCTCAGCTATATTATAGATTATAATAAATTGAAATAATATGCTTGTAGATAATACAAGTTCAACATTGTAATTGTACAATACTCAATGTTGAACACCAACATACCAGATACGAATACCAAACCATACATATACATATTCGTATCCTGAACAATTTTTTATCATGCTTTATAGAGTATAATATGAGCATTGGTAGGCCTAACCACCATTGAATGGTTTGTACTAATTCTTGATCTATATGAATGTTTGTTGTTGTAACCATGATTATGAAATCCTCCAGTGTTCAGTGAAACTCACAGATGGTCATTCAGACCTGGAGGGAATAAACATCCAAGGCTGGTTATCCAATATTGTTCCTTGTGGTTTAAAATGGTGTGCCAACCCTGTTGGTTGTTCCTATCTGCCTGAATTTTGTCAATGATCATGAACATAAACTGGGCATTGGGATGTTGTATCGTGTGTCTGTATAAAGCATTTGTTTCTTTTTTGTTCCTCATGTCACTACAATGTTCTGTCATCCTTATTGTAAGAGACCTAGAGGTTTGACCAACATAAAAAGCTTTACATTGGCAGGTAGCTAAGTAAATAACCCATGTACTGCTGCAATTACCAAACACCCTGGTTTTAAATACCCGATTAGTGTTGGCACTGGTGAATTCTTTTAGTGTACTAACTTGTAAACAGGAGCAGCAGTGACCACATGGAAAAGTACCAATTAGTTTATCACTACTGATAGTGGTCTGATGATATATCGCACCTCCCCCTTCTCTGTTTTTGTAATGTGAAAATAGCCCTCCCAAATTCTTGCCTCTTCTGTATGACATTTGACATTGAGGGCCTAGTATTGACCTTAAAGTGTCATTATCCAAAAGAATTTTCCAGTTGCAATTAAGTATATCCCTGACAATAGGTTGGTTCCTGCCATATGTGGTGACAAATCTCAAGATAGAATCCTGATGAGCATGCTCTGATTTTTTGTATTGCAACAGTGTTCTCCTGTCTATGGTTTTGCTCCATGAACTAGCTTGATATATATCTATGTCTCTATATCCTCTGTCCTGAAATCTATGGTATAAATCAAGTCTGGCATGTTCAAATTCATCATGAGATGAACAAATGCGTCTGATACGCATAAATTGAGACTTAGGGATGTTGCGGATGGTGTGGTTCGGGTGCATACTGGAGGCATGTAACAAGGTATTGTATTGAGGGTATTTTCTAAATGTTTTGGTACTTAGAGTATCATCTGCATTACGGTAAACAGTAACATCCAAAAAATCTATGGTACTCCTGTTACATGTAACCGTAAACTCAATACCCCAAATGTTACCATTCAGGTACTCCATAAATTCCTTTAGATATGCTTCATCCGTCTTCCACACCATCCAGCAATCATCCAAATATCGTCGCCAGATATCGATTTCCACCATGTAAATATTGTGTGATTTGTCATATATCATACATTCTTCAAAATAGGCCATGAATAAGTCAGCATAAATGGGTGCAAAGGAAGCTCCCATTGCTGTCCCTTGTAGCTGCCAAAAGCATTCTCCATGGAAATAAAAGACATTTTTTGTTTAATACATGTTCTGCCATGCAGACAAGTAAGGTGTTGAAGCCCGGAGGATATAAGTTTGTTCTCTCAAGCCAGTATTGCAGGGATTGTAATCCCGCCCAGTGTGGAATACTTGTGTATAAAGATTTAACATCCAATGTGCACATTAACCAGTCTGGTTCTAGCTGTGTATCCTCTAAAATTTGTAAAAAGTGCGTGGTGTCCTGTAGTCGGGCCCTAACTGATGTTAAAAGGGGTTTGAGATACTGTGTTAGAAATGCTGATAGTGGTTCCGTCAAGGACCCTATCCCTGATACAATGGGTCTACCTGAGGGTTTTGAAATGGACTTATGTATTTTTGGGAGAAGATACAATATTTGTTTCTGTGGGTCTTTTACAGTAAGATGTTTAACAGTGTTTTTTGTTATGATACCCTCATCCTCAGCTAGTTTCAGAAAAGAGTCTATTTCTTTTTTAAAAACCCCAGTCGGGTCAATGTACATTTGCATATAACATCTAGTATCAGCTAACTGTCTTTTCCCCTCATCAAGGTATTCCCCAATGTTCATAACCATGAACAAACATGTCTCTATTTTCCAACAGTCTGTTCTCAGGGATTTACATTTTCATCATAATGAATCATACATTCTGGGCCAGAATATGTCACCCATGGAAAAGGCAGCCTTGGAGGAATTAAAGCATAATCGCGACATTGCCATTCTACCTGCAGACAAGGGTGGTGCCGTGGTGGTTATGAACATTGGGGAATACCTTGATGAGGGGAAAAGACAGTTAGCTGATACTGGATGTTATATGCAAATGTACATTGACCCGACTGGGGTTTTTAAAAAAGAAATAGACTCTTTTTCTGAAACTAGCTGAGGATGAGGGTATCATAACAAAAAACACTGTTAAACATCTTACTGTAAAAGACCCACAGAAACAAATCTTGTATCTTCTCCCAAAAATACATAAGTCCATTTCAAAACCCCCAGGTAGACCCATTGTATCAGGGATAGGGTCCTTGATGGAACCACTATCAGCATTTCTAACACAGTATCTCAAACCCCTTTTAACATCAGTTAGGCCCACTACAGGACACCACACACTTTTTACAAATTTTGGAGGATACACAGCTAGAACCAGACTGGTTAATGTGCACGTTGGATGTTAAATCTTTATACACAAGTATTCCACACTGGGCAGGATTACAATCCGTGCAATACTGGCTTGAGAGAACAAACTTATATCCTCCGGGCTTCAACACCTTACTTGTCTGCATGGCGGAACATGTATAAAAAAAAATTGTTTTTTATTTCCAGGGAGAATGTTTTGGCAGCTACAAGGACAGCAATGGAGCCTTTGCACCCATTTATGCTGACTTATTCATGGCCTATTTTGAAGAATGTATGATATATGACAAATCACACAATATTTACATGGTGGAAATCGATATCTGGCATTTATATTTGGATGATTGCTGGATGGTGTGGAAGACGGATGAAGCATATCTAAAGGAATTTATGGAGTACCTGAATGGTAACATTTGGGGTATTGAGTTTACAGTTACATGTAACAGGAGTACCATAGATTTTTTGGATGTTACTGTTTACCGTAACGCAGATGATACTCTAAGTACCAAAACATTTAGAAAATACCCTCAATACAATACCTTGTTACACGCCTCCATTATGCACCCGAACCACACCATCTGCAACATCCCTAAGTCTCAATTTATGCGTATCAGACGCATTTGTTCATTTCATGATGAATTTGAACATGCCAGACTTGATTTATACCATAGATTTCAGGACAGAGGATATAGAGACATAGATATATATCAAGCTAGTTCATGGAGCAAAACCATAGACAGGAGAACATTGTTACAATACAAAAAATCTGAATATGCTCATCAGGATTCTATCTTGAGATTTGTCACCACATATGGCAGGAACCAACCTATTGTCAGGGATATACTTAATTGCAACTGGAAAATTCTTTTGGCTAATGACACTTTAAGGTCAATACTAGGCCCTCAATGTCAAATGTCATACAGAAGAGGCAAGAATTTGGGAGGGCTATTTTCACATTACAAAAACAGAGAAGGGGGAGGTGTGATATATCATCAGACCACTATCAGTGGTGATAAACTAATTGCTACTTTTCCATGTGGTCACTGCTGCTCCTGTTTACAAGTTAGTACACTAAAAGAATTCACCAGTGCCAACACCAATCGGGTATTTAAAACCAGGGTGTTTGGTAATTGCAGCAGTACATGGGTTATTTACTTAGCTACCTGCCAATGTAAAGCTTTTTATGTTGGTCAAACCTCTAGGTCTCTTAGAATAAGGATGACAGAACATCGTAGTGACATGAGGAACAAAAAAGAAACAAATGCCTTATACAGACACACGATACAACATCCCAATGCCCAGTTTATGTTCATGATCATTGACAAAATTCAGGGAGATAGGAACAACCAACAGGGTTGGCACACCATTTTAAACCACAAGGAACAATATTGGATAACCAACCTTGGATGCTTATTCCCCCCAGGTCTGAATGACCATCTGTGAGTTTCACTGAACACTGGAGGATTTCATAATCATGGTTACAACAACAAACATTCATATAAATCAAGAATTAGTATGAACCATTCAATGGTGGTTAGGCCTACCAACGCTCATATTATACTCTATAAAGCATGATAAAAAATTGTTCAGGATACGAATATGTATATGTATGGTTTGGTATTCGTATCTGGTATGTTGGCGTTCAACATTGAGTATTGTACAATTACAATGTTGAACTTGTATTATCTACAAGCATATTATTTCAATTTATTATAATCTATAATATAGCTGAGAATGAGGCCACTATACTCTTTTTGCCTTATTTTGTAATATATTATATGATCAGTACTTGGTTCATTATTATTGAGTTCTTTTGAACTTGTGGTTATCACCCTTCAAAATATATATATACTAGTGGTATATATTTTCTGTTTTTTTACACTATGATATGCATTCACAAATAGTGACTATGGTATTGGTCTATTACCTTGTAATATGTATGTCATATTATGGCTTACTTCCAGAGCTTTGATTTTTATCTTTAAAATATGACTTAATATCTACACCTCTGGCATTTTTATGTCACTGGTAATATGCTTTAATCAAGAATGGAACATGCACTTTGTTACTCCAGCCACTGGGTGGTGCTGTAATATTGCTTCCAGGTAATCAGAGACTAGTATAAATGCAGGCTGCTTCATTTCATTCAAAAAAACTTTATTGTATTCATTGATAAAGGCTGAATAGCCGAAACCGGTCTGGATTTGAAGGAATTATAAATAAATAATCATTATTTCTTCATTACTGCGTGTTCACTATCGTTTTGTGCTGGTCGTTGGTGGTTTACATTGTTGGCTTGACCCTGCATGCCATCCTTGCGGAGCGTATGGTTGTTTCCTGATTCTAAAAGACCTGCTTTCAGTGTGAAGGGCTTACTTCGGTGTACAGCCTGTCTATTAACAGGCTTACTATGGGGACCAGATTCCAAAATACACTGAGTGCAAGTCTTTTGGAATTGGGGGCAGGGAGATGCTTTAGAGCTTTCTCCTGTTCTCACACTTCATCTCAGTACTTAGAACAAGGTGAAGAAATTATAAATCAAGCATGTTAATATGATATCAGGTAAAATATGACATTTATTACTCATTCAGCAGGCAGCAAATTCCATAGTAGCTGTTCTTAAAACAATAAAAATATTAGTTTGGAAAATGTATCAGCATTCTAAGTGTATATCTGAAAAATTATGTAAGGATGTTTTAGACTGAAAAGTTTTTAATTAATCATCTGAAGCTTTTAAAAATATTCTTTTTATTTAGTAATCAGCAGTCACAATAACAAGGGTATGCAGCATTCTTGTTCTGTTTAAGAGAAGTTCATATTTTAACTTGCCTTTGAAGTAGATTGTATTTCTGATAGGAATTTATGACAGTTAAAATTTTCTTTTTATATGCTGTGTTTCTTCTATCTGCATCTTATAACTTAAATTTAATGCAATAATGGATGGGTTCTACTTTTGTAGTGTGGATCAAATAGCAGATGACGCGGTGGTGAAGGTGAAAAACTGTTGATCTGTGAATTTTTCTATCTTAAATATAGTGTTATTGTTTCAATGGCTGCTTATATTATTTTATTACCAATTTGATTTTAGCACTAGGAACTATGATTGTCATCTCAGTGCCATATTGAGATACCAGTTTTGCTTTTTCTCCTTATCTTTGTAATTTAAAATAAGAACATACATCTTCAAAATATTATCCCTAGCAAGCTTGTGTAATCAGAACAGTAATTTATGTAATTGCTAAGAAGAGATTGTTTACTATGGTGGAATGAGGACTGGGCCTTTCTGAGAGAGTTGTGTTTTGCCAAGGAAAGTTTCTCACAAGTCACCACAATCAGTTCCCTACTAGTGTTGTTCACAGTGGATACAAAAGTACCCTGGCACATCTAGAGGTAAAAGGGGAAATCTTAACCTGTGGCACAGGTAATGTACCAGTATTTGTAGAGCAATTACCACACTGGTTATTGAAATAAAACTGTGCCAGATCATCTTTGTTTCCGGAAAATCTGTACTATTTTATCATTACTGATAAGTGAATTCAGCTTTCTAACTTTCTTTCTCTCTTTCTCTAACTCAGCAGTAAGGCTTTTTTTCTCATTGCCTGACAACATTTGTTTAAATAGAAGTGACAAAATAGTCTCTGCCCTATCCTCTACCATTATATGACATTAATGCTGGATCCTTTTCATATACATTAATTCATTTAAAGTGCTTTTTTCATATTTCTGTTATAATATTCACTTACTGCTTTTCCTTTTCTTGTTTTCACGTTGCCTTATTTACCTTTCCCTGCTAAAACCTCCCTGTTTTTATATGTACCAACATTTCTTTAATACTTTTCTGTAATTCTTAGAATCTTTAATATTCCCCTGAATTGTCTTCCTTTGAGAAAAAAATACATATTCGTTTTTTAATTTGTCATGATTTTTAAAGAATCATAATATTAATCTTTTTCAGTGACAGTTCTCATAAAAACTTCCATTACATTTTTTTTTGCTTAACGACTGTCACCTCCATGTATTATTTTGTATTTCCATCACCGGTTTCTTCTCTCATCTTCAATCTCATCCTCTTTTTTTAGTAATTATACCTCGTGTATTTAACTTTGCAGTCTTTTAACCTGCTATTCTAATCTCCATGCCATTCATTCCTTTGTTTTCACTACCTACTGTATCTAATTTTATATTGTTCATGTCTCAGCTGAGATATGAGGCTAAACTCTTCTTGCTTTCATATCTCCCCCCCCCCCCCGAACTGTACTCCAGTCAGTTTCGTTTTCCATTTTAACTCCCCCTCATTAAGTTTCTTCACTTAGTTGATTTACCACTGAAATAAATTATGATTCTAAATTCAACTTCTTCCTCTTTATTTATTTATGTGTTTGTTTCTGGATACTAAGAAAGTGAACTGGATATGAAATCCTTTTCTGCCTCATCCAGAACCAACTGTCATTTTGTTTGTAATGCAGTATATTGTGTAAGTAGACAGTTTATTTGTACTGCTGAACATGGTTTTGTGGCAAATGATATGATTTGTGTGCCACTGCAGAAACTTAAATATTTGTAAATGGCAAGTCTGCAGTGGTTCTCATGGTAACCATTTGATATTCAGAGACTCATTAGCGCGAGTCCCTGAATAGTGAGACTGTATGACTTAGAGCATGGACTTGCACATACCAAGTCCAAGACTGCCTTCTCCAAAAGTATTTCCTTTTCTCTGAGGTTTGGTGATTTTTTTTAAGTTGTTACATATGAGTTCAACTGGTATGGTGGGCTTGCTCTACACATGGGTGGGGGGTGCAAAGGGGCTTCCCCGTTAAAAAAATACTTTTTTTTCTCCTGCTACCCCTCAGCAGTCTCCTAATTGGGAAGCTTTTTCTGAAAGCCTCTTTAATGCCTTTATGGCACGTCACAATCCCTCTCCATCTTTATTTCCTCTGCAGCCCCTTCTCTCCTTCCACATCATTCAAAAGGACAACTGTGGACATTTCCTAAGCCTGGAGGGTCAGAGATGTTTGGTCTCCCAAGCAATCCCAGAAACACATCAATGTAAAGCAGCTGAGGGCACTGATTTTGGCACTACAAATCTTCAAAAACAACCTTGTTCCAGGAGCACTGAGGTGGTTCGCAGACAACATGACAGCTCTTTGTTACATAAACAAGCAGGGAGGAACAAGGTCTTACATTCTATGCAGACTAGCCCTACTCACTTGGGAATTAGCCTTACAAAGCCAAATCTCCCTAGAGGCAGTTTATCTCTCCTCAGCCAAGAATACAGTGGCAGACTCTTTAAGGTGGTGGTGGATGCACCTTTGGCGAGTACCACAGTGGAGGCCCCTAAGGAGTCCGCTTGCACGTCCGCATGGGAAGGGCAGGCATCCAATCAGGGTGATAATGGGGAATCCAGGCTTGTTATATCTGAGGGTCCTCGTGGCATCACACAAATTATGGTGCATGATGATTATGGTGCATGAGGATGTGCTTTCCAATATCATGGAATGTAGGCTGACATTTGATCCTTCCGCATTTCATCGTATGGAAGCCCCTATAAAGAAGAAGAAGGCTAAAATTAAACATGTCTCCTGCTACCCCTCAGCAGCCCCCTGATTGGGAAGCTTTTTCTGAAAGCCTCTTTAATGCCTTTATGGCACTTCGCCAACCCTCTCCTTCTTCATTTCCTCTGCAGCCCTTCTCTCCTTCCACATCGTTCAACAGGACAACTGTGGACATTTCCTAAGAGGAGGAGGATTCCTCTGGAGAGGAGTCATTAGCCTACTCTACCTAGTTTGCTTCTCCCTTAGGGTATGCCTCCCCAGAGGAGGAATCTAATGTTACAGATTCCCCTGGGGAGGACATCTCATTTGGATAGACCATTCTTAAAATGAAAAAAAAAATTTAAGTGGGACTGCTCCCATGTTTCCGACATCCTGAAGAGGTATTATGACCTCTTGCAGATGGACTCCCCTTCTCCTTCTGCTATACCTCCATTCCCAACCCAAGCCAAGTAGTCTGTGACTAGCAGCCACCAGGGCCATCCACTCCATTCTCTCATCATGTCAGCCTATCTCTTGCTGCTTGGAAACTGATTACTCAGGACTCTTGGGTCCTCTCCATAATCAAAACAGGGTATTTCATGGTTTGGGAAAAATCCCCCTCATTCAGAGGGATTCCACCCCCCCCCCCCCAAAGATCAGATGAGCTTCTTTTCTCAGGTCATCACAGACCTGATCTCTCAGGGAACTATCAAAGAGGTTCCCATTTCTCTGCAAGGAAAGGGATTTTACTCCAGGATGTTCCTGGTCCCCAGGAAGGATGACCCTTGGAGACCCACCCTGGACCTTTCCCATTTAAACACCTTTTTTAAAGTCCCTTCTTTCTGTATGTTGACTCTACCTTCCCTTCTCTCTCTCTTATTCTGCCACAGGAGTCCATGGTGTCCCTGGATATAAAAGAAGACTATCTTCACACTCCCATCCACCCAATGTTCAGGAAAATTTTACGTTTTTCTGTAGCTTCATCACATTTTCAGTTTTGTGCTTTGCCCTTTGGTCTCTCTACGGCACCAAGGGTTTTCACAAAGTGCTTGGCCCCTGTTATAGCATTTTGCAGAATGCAGGGAATTCAGAATTTCCTTACCTAGACGCCTTTTTCTCAAAACAGTCATTGCAGTCCCCAGAACATCTTCAGGAACACCTTTCCTTCACTGTTGCCCTTCTACAGAGTTTAGGGTTCACTGCAAACTTCCAGACGTCTTCCCTCATCCATTCACAGGATCACATTTTCCTGGGATGCAGAATAAAAACAGATAAAATGCTAGCCTCTCTTCCAAAGAAAAAAGTTTGGTTCCTGACTTCCTATTTCCAGAGCATTCTTCCTCTCCAGTCCTTGACAGCCAGGGACTTCCTTCATCTCTTGGGGTACATGGCATCCACTATCCCCATGATACTCTTAGCAAGACTACACATGAGGAAGTTGTAATGGTATCTTAGAACTGTATGGATGCAACACTTACATCTGTTAGAGTTTCTGATTCCTCTCCTGCCTTGCTTAAAAAGGGAACTACAATGGTGGATTCACCAGGTAAACAGAAACCATGGCCTACTACTACAACTACCCCTTCCTACCCTACAGTTATTCACAGCTGCTTCAGACACAGGTTGGGGTGCAACTCTCCAAGCCTGGAGGGTCAGAGATATTTGGTCTCCCAAGCAAGCCCAAGAACACATCAATGTAAAGGAGCTGAGGGCACTGGTTTTGACACTACAGATCTTCAAAAACAGCCTTGTTCCAGGAGTACTGAGATGGTTCGCAGACAACACGTCAGTTCTTTGGTACATTAACAAGCAGGGGAGTACATAGTCTTACATTCTATGCAGACTAGCCCAGCTTGCTTGGGAATTAGCCTTACACAGCCAAATCTCCCTAGAGGTGATTTATCTCCCCTCAGCCCTGAATACAGTGGCAGACTCTTTAAGGAGGTCTATGATCCAATCCCATGAATGGATGTTTCTCGGGGATGTGTTTCTGGACCTAATCTATCATTGGGGTATGCCTAAAATAGATCTATTTGTCTCCCCCATGAACAGACAACTTCCAAAATTTTGTGACCCTAGTACAACTACAACTGTCAGCTCTGAATCTGACATTTTGGGTGATAGTTTTTTAATCCCTTACAGACACTTTTTTTCTGAGGATGTGCTACAAGTTCTGCAGGAGGCCAGTAAACCTGCAACTAGGAAATTCTACATTTCCAAATGGAAAAGGTTTTCCATCTGGTATCATAAAAAGGACCTACAACCACTGTCAGTTGATGTCCTGGTGGTTTTGTCCTATATGTGTGTGAATTGATGAGGACTGGGTTGTCTTGTTCTTCAGTGAAGGCTCACCTTTCACTAGTCTCTGCTTGTCTGCCTATATCTCCACCTTTGGCCTCTAGGTTAGAGGTAAAACTGTTCCTTATAGGCGTCCTTCACATTAGACCACCAAGGAAACCAATACCTCCTCCTTGGGATATCAATTTTGTGTTGGAGAAGCTTACACTGGGACCTTTTGAACTAGCAAGCTCCTCTTCCCTGCAGCTTGCACCTGGAAGACTGTCTTGTTAGTGGCCATTACCTTTGTTAGAGGGGTTTCAGAGTTACAGGCCCTGATGTCCAATCATCCCTTCATTGTATTTCATAGAGATAGGGTTTCCCTTTCCACTAACCCTTCCTTCATGCCCAAAATGGTTAATGAGTTATCTCTAAATCAGTCCATTAACCTTCCTACTTTTTTCCCTTCACCTCAGTATCCCAGTGAGTGAATATTGCACTACTTGGATGTGCACAGGCAGCTCAGATACTACCTTGACAAAACCAAGCTTATTCGCAAATCTGACTTCCTGTTTGTCTCTTACCACCCAAGAGTTCTGGGTAAGTCAGGTTCCAAGCAAGCTAGTTTCAACTGGATTTCTAAAGCCATTTTCTTTTGTTACTTGTCAAATGGTAAGACCCTTGCTTCTCCTGTGAAGGCCCATTCTACTAGAGCAGTTTATTCATTGGGGGCATTCTTTAAAGGATTGGGCATTAGCTCCATACTGCAGGCAGCTACATGGTCCATTATCCATACTTTCACTAAACACTACAAGCTTGACACCATCTCTAAGTCCAGAGCTGGATTCACAAGAGCAATCCTGCATGGATTTACTGAAAAAGCATCAGCTAATCCTCCTCCCAACCTGTCCCAAGCTTGAGCTTTGGCATTCTCCTTTATGATATGAAAATACTGCAGCATATGAATAGAAGGACATAGAATAGTTGTGTAAAAATTTTGCCATAACCATAGATGTCCTTCTCTTCTATATGCTACAGTATTGCTTCCCCACCCTGCCTTCCCCTGATGCTTGTCTAGTTTCCTTTTTATATGTTTCCCAACCAGAATCGCAGGCTGGTGCTAGGCAGCATACATTTCTGAGGTAGGTGTGCACTGATGTCCATTGTACCCGACATCTCTTTATGGACGATGTAAGCATTGCGTGGTGCAGTGTAGCATGTACCTCACAGTAGCATTAAGGCTTTTGGTTACTGGACGGACATACGAGTCAGCCAGAGGCAGGCTCCCTTATGTTATGCATACTGCAGCATATAGAAAAGAAGGACATCTATGGTTATGGTAAGATTTTACGCAACTATTCTTTCTCTGTACTTTCCACTATAGTTGTGGGCTTTTAAGTTTTCTTTCACTTTCTTCTGATCATGTTTTTTATATTTTTCTTTTTTATTTCTTTTTTTTGTTACTTTCTCTTGCAGCCTACTTTTGTCAACTTCTGGTTTAATTTCAATTCCTGCTCCTTTCTGAAATGCTTTTGCTAATCTGAGCAAAGCTGCCACCTTAGACTTGCTTTTGTCATGATTTAGAACTCTGGATATGTATGCAATCCCCTGACAGCAGACCTGTGCATATAATCAGTTTCTAGGAGGTCCATACCTCTCCTAGACTACAGAATATACAGTCTTGTCATGCACTGTTTTTTTATATATCATTTGATAGGCATAAAGCATTTTTTTATATTCTTGTCCAACTGACCCAATGCTTTTTGGGCCAGACAATCACATCAAAGCTGTAAGTTAGAGCAAGAAGAACAAGCTCTTTTATAGTCTTAACTTTATTCTTAGATGTCAAAGCAGTTTTCAATAGTATCTTAAGTCATTTAAAATATTCTTTACTAAATGTTGTTCTCATATGTTCATGCTCTGTTGCTGACCCTTTGTTTATTACCAAGTAATTATATCCTCCGTCTTATTCTTTTATATCACAGTCTTCTCTCAGGTTAATATTTTCTTTGTGCTTCAGTTTTCCTGCTATAAATGTTGTTACACATTCATCAAGGTCAAATGTCATTTTGATATCATCTGAAATAGATGTAAATATTTGTAGTTTTGCTTTCAGGTGCTTATCTAATGAGCTGTACAATTTTAAATCATCTATAAAAAGTTGATAAGATGTCACTGGGCAAGGCTGGTTTCTGGAGGCCAAGCTATAACCATAGCCTAGTCTGTTAAGTAAACAGCGCAATGGGTTAACAGCAAGATAAAAAAGTAGTGGTTGCAAAGTATCATCCTGGAATATCCTCCTTTGCATTGTTTTCCCAGGGATAGTAATTTATCCTTTGTCATGACTCAGTTGCATACCTCTCAACCTTGAAACATCAAAAATCTGGACAAGGCCCATGAAAAATAGGTACAAATCTGTACGCTGTTTAACATAAAATTTGCATACATAATTATGTAACCCCACCCACTCCAGTGGAATTGTGGGACACCAACTTTCGTGCAGACTAAAGAACAGACAACCAAAATATGGCACCAGAGTCCCCCTGCAGTCATTCCAATGTCCCATTACCTGGCTATTTTGCCCCATTTACCATATACATTAATGTGGGCATACTGCTTTACTTCTACAATGATTATTTGGATTTTATTTTTACACTTTACAGCACAATGCACAAACACCGATAGACATCTGTTAAACAAAGCAATACTGTCTCACAATGAAAATAGACTTGGCATTAAAACTTCTCTGCCCTTGAAACTCACATTCATTAGAATAGCATTGAAACCTACACCACAACCAAAAAAAATGCATCTGGCCAGTGGTGGATAAAGAATACCTTTGGGTTGTTTTCAAATCACTGGCCCCTTGCACACAAAACAAGAAACATACATGTGTTCTTTGATACACCTTCCTGACTTTAGTAAATTATATACATTGTATAATACAGCACACTTGTTAGACAGAGCACATTTTACATTTATTGTTTGAACATTTTCAGTAGGCAATGAAATAAAATGCATGAAACAGTAATGACAAAACTGCCCAGTTCAGAACATGTCCATCATAAAAGTCTATTTCCACACACACACACACACACACACACACACACACACACACACACACACACACACACACACACACACACACACACACATACATATAAAAATAGAATGACAGTAGTGTAAGGCATAGGCATCTTGCACAGCTTCTTACACTTATTTTCAATTTAAGTTTTTTTTGGGGGGGACAAAAGGCCAAAAACCAGAGACACATTTTAAACATTGCTTGTATAATTTTGGAAAGTTGCTAGAATAAAATGTTGTGTTACTACTATGCATTTCACTGGCAAATCTTGAACACAGGACTCTGTGTACTACAGTCAGAGCAACATACCATTATGCCAAATCAACAGCTTGTTTCCCAAAAGACAGGAAGACTGAAACTTGCCCCAAATTAGGTACAGTTTTCAAATACTGATCTTATAGACTTAGAAAATTGTTAGAATAAAAGGTTTTTGTTACCATTTATTTTCTGAAGAATATGAAGTCTGAAATTCAAATGCCTGTCATTAATCAATAAATTCAACCTTCAGTGATTTGTCTCAAACATCCTGAAACCACAGAGTTTATGAGGAACAGAACAAAAATTTCACAAGTGGTGGTGGCTAGGGACATTAGGCTCTTTTTACCCTTTACCCATGGTACAGGGTTTTAGCCTGAGTACCTCTAGCCACCAGGTATATTATAAAGGACATCCAGTGCATGCAATGGTTTGTTTTTAAGAAGTATTAGGGCTCAGATAAGTAAAGGTATACAAACTATTATGATGTCTTAATTTTGGAAGAAATATTAGTGGCCATTTGAAAGTATTCTTACATAGTGTGGCTATAAGTAAAGCTGTGATTTAATCTTTGAGGGTGGTCACTGCAAAAATAATTTCTTCTTCTATACAATAACTCCAAGATCTGATTACAGTGTTTGAGTGGTGTGCAGAGACCACAGGTTTTCACATGGAAGTGATCTCCCACTCCCCCAATCAAGTACCTTTTTTCTGTCTTTTTCTTTGCAATGGGCATTGAGCAGGGTGAGGAAGGGCAGTGCAGCTGTACCCAAAATAGCAGCGCAGAGGAACAGAGAACAGCTTAGCATGTCTGTAGAGGCCTGCACAGTCAGGAAGAGGGATTAACCTAAAGATCTATTAACTGGCAACTCTACATTTGATACAAATTTGCATTTGTCTTGAGCATGCTTCCAAGGTAAGAGAAGCAACTACTGCAGCATCTAATACCTACAGAGGAGACCATTCTTTTTATATATATATATGGGAAATTGAGGGCTAGCTTAATTTTCCAGTCAGAAAGCTGATTATTGCCTGCACAAGTTAAGCTGTTGGTGATAAGCTGGTTTTGGTGAAGTGGGAAAAAGTTTTGATTTAAACTGCATCAGTGGTCATCACTTCTACTTTAAAGATATGATGGCTAGATTAGCACATTGCAGACATGCTGCATCAAGGCTAGTCAGACTTCATTTATTTATCCTCTCACTGACTCACTCACCATGTGATTATCCACTTTGAACAAGCTGGATCATATCTGGGATACACCACACACACACACACACACACACACACACACGCACACACACACACACACACACACACACACACACACACACACACACACACACACACACACACACATACATATAAAAATAGAATGACAGTAGTGTAAGGCATAGGCATCTTGCACAGCTTCTTACACTTATTTTCAATTTAAGTTTTTTTTGGGGGGGAACAAAAGGCCAAAAACCAGAGATACATTTTAAACATTGCTTGTATAATTTTGGAAAGTTGCTAGAATAAAATGTTGTGTTACTACCATGCATTTCACTGGCAAATCTTGAACACAGGACTCTGTGTACTACAGTCAGAGCAACATACCACTATGCCAAATCAACAGCTTGTTTCCCAAAAGACAGGAAGACTGAAACTTGCCCCAAATTAGGTACAGTTTTCAAATACTGATCTTATAGACTTAGAAAATTGTTAGAATAAAAGGTTTTTGTTACCATTTATTTTCTGAAGAATATGAAGTCTGAAATTCAAATGCCTGTCATTAATCAATAAATTCAACCTTCAGTGATTTGTCTCAAACATCCTGAAACCACAGAGTTTATGAGGAACAGAACAAAAATTTCACAAGTGGTGGTGGCTAGGGACATTAGGCTCTTTTACCCTTTACCCATGGTACAGGGTTTTAGCCTGAGTACCTCTAGCCACCAGGTATATTATAAAGGACATCCAGTGCATGCAATGGTTTGTTTTTAAGAAGTATTAGGGCTCAGATAAGTAAAGGTATACAAACTATTATGATGTCTTAATTTTGGAAGAAATATTAGTGGCCATTTGAAAGTATTCTTACATAGTGTGACTATAAGTAAAGCTGTGAATTAATCTTTGAGGGTGGTCACTGCAAAAATAGTTTATTCTTCTATACAATAACTCCAAGATCTGATTACAGTGTTTGAGTGGTGTGCAGAGACCACAGGTTTTCACATGGAAGTGATCTCCCACTCCCCCAATCAAGTACCTTTTTTCTGTCTTTTTCTTTGCAATGGGCATTGAGCAGGGTGAGGAAGGGCAATGCAACTGTACCCAAAATAGCAGTGCAGAGGAACAGAGAACAGCTTAGCACGTCTGTAGAGGCCTGCACAGTCAGGAAGAGGGATTAACCTAAAGATCTATTAACTGGCAACTCTACATTTGATACAAATTTGCATTTGTCCTGAGCATGCTTCCAAGGTAAGAGAAGCAACTACTGCAGCATCTAATACCTACAGAGGAGACCATTATTTTTCTGTATATATGGGAAATTGAGGGCTAGCTTAATTTTCCAGTCAGAAAGCTGATTATTGCCTGCACAAGTTAAGCTGAGAAGCTGGTTTTGGTGAAGTGGGAAAAAGTTTTGATTTAAACTGCATCAGTGGTCATCACTTCTACTTTAAAGATATGATGGCTAGATTAGCACATTGCAGACATGCTGCATCAAGGCTAGTCAGACTTCATTTATTTATCCTCTCACTGACTCACTCACCATGTGATTATCCACTTTGAACAAGCTGGATCATATCTGGGATACACCACACACACACACACACACACACACACACACACACACACACACTTACCTGAGTCCCAGAGCTGATGTTAGGATTTCCCTGTTAATGAAACAAGTTAAGTCTCAAATGCACAAACAAGTATTGTAAAGCTTTCATGGCTAGTTCCAAATGCCAAACAGTGCTGTTATTCAACCAAAATGAGTTAAGTCCGAAATGCATGCTGCTGAACAAACGAGTGCTGTAAAGCTTTCACTGAATCATGGCTGTTATTAAGTCCCAAATGTCAACAGTGCTGTTGATAAACGAGTGCCGATTTCCATGCTGTAAAGCTTTCCCAGCTATTATTCAATGAGTGCTGCAGATGCTGTGAAAGCCGATTTCCTGCTCGCTCGCATTTGCAGCCGGAAGCTCAATTCTGACTGGCTAATAGCCCTGACAGAGCTGACGTCATCACACACATGATGATGTCAGCTCTGAAAGTGCCGAAATTTGAAAATGGGAAAAAACATTAAGAAAAAAATCAGAATTGAAGGAGTGCCACTCGGGAATCGTGGCACCCCTTCATTTGGACCCCAAAACTCGGTAAAAACCGAGTAAATCGGTATGGTTGGGAGGTCTGCTCAGTTTTAAAGTGGTTTGTCACTGTTTCACAGGGGGCCACTATGTAATTTGTCACTGTTGGGAGTATTTTATACATTTGCAAGCCTTTCATAATCCATGAATGTGGAATGCTACCAAATGCTTTTTGTAATCTGATCATGTTGTAATTAGACTGTGCCATTTTGACAACCCCTTGTCATGCATTTCTTAAATAATAAGTGATTTCTTTTTCTAGCATCCTTGTGTTCTATTGCCATAACTGTTTTTTTTTCTGAGTGATTATAAACTATGTCTGCATCTATTCCAGTATACAATTAATATATCGTGAGAAGGCAAGGTATTGGCCTATAGTTCTTAACATGGCATGCAGGTTCGGGTTAAGGAGGACTATGTTTTTTCTGCTGTTAGTCAAGTTTGTGTCTGCTCAGAACACCCATATAAATAATGTTTACTGAATAATAAATCATTGTGCAAAGACGTTAATACTTTTAGCCAGAAGCTGAGTACTGTATCTGGACATGGGGATTTCTACTAAGGAGGCATCCATAATTTTCTCTTAATTCCTCTAAAGATTACATCATTGCATTGCACGTCTGTGCTGGCAGTTTGTACTGCACTGTGTTTAACTCAGTTGACATTGTTATTAGTTCAACAGGCTCTCCTAAGATATTTGACAAAAGTATTGATTTCTGCTATATTTGACGGTGCTACTATTACCGTTGTTTTCTTTCCCAGTTCACCAAAAAGTATTGATTTCTTCTTCTTTTGTTGGTAATGTTATTACTTCCGATGTTTTCTTTCCCATTTCTCTATAATGTGTTTGGGTCATCAGTGAATTGCTTGTTTTGTACCTTTCCTTTGTATTTTTCTGTATTCCGTTTACATTTTTTCTGCTTCTGCTGAAATTTTAGTTTATTATTGGAAATGGTGTAAGATAAGTCCTGATCTCTTTCAGTGTTGTATATTGCTTTTATCACATCCATCATTCCTAGAATTTGTGATGATCTATTCCCTTTCCTGTATTGTTCTAGTAATTATAATTCTTACCTTAGTTGCTTTCCTTTGATATTCTTCATATTAATCACTACTGCCTAGGATATAACAGCTGGCCAGCTTCCAAAGCTTCAGGGCACCATCTGCTTGCTCAAACCTTTAGTCAGCAATATGAAGAACATAGTAGAGTTGTATAAGTAAACTTACTGTACCAGTCCATGTTCAAATAATCACTGCTGCAGTAGCTGCTCCATCTGTTGTTTTTCGGTGTGTTTTCTTTGCCGGGATGTTGACATGTATTTTTCTTTTCCTAACAATGTCCCCTCAAGCCTTGGTCTTCCTCTCTCAGTTGACATAAGAGCTCTGAAGGGCTTGGCACCTACACCAGTTAATTAGACAGCTCAGCTTGAGCTAACTGATTGTTTGGGTGCATGGAAGGTGCCTGAAGCTTTGGAATCTGGACAGCATTTTGTATCATGTGCAGGGTATGACAGATTTAGCTTAGACTGCTGCAGGAGTGATCATTTGAACATGTGCTGTTATGGTAAGTTTACTTACACAACTTTACTTTATGTTTTTTATGATAGCATTTTATCTGTTATTAATTTATCTGTATAGCAGTATAATTCTGTTTATTTTTACTACATCACATGAATCTCTCGTAATTATCCTAATTACTGTGTTCATCTGTTTTATTAGTCTTCCAACACTTTGGGTCTTATTTACCTTCCGTAGCCTTTTTCTCTCATATATCTTGATGTGTCTGCTCTATTAAATCAAGCAGATCTTTGGTCAAGATCATGGTCTTCTTGGATGAGATGATGGTCCTCTTTGCTTTCTTTTCCCTGCTGTTCTCGTTGCTGTGCAATTCTTACTGGAATTTCAGGCAGTATATTAACACCAAACTCAGTGAGATGAATTGCAGGAACCTGATTTATTACAGACAGAATATGAGTGTAATACATCTGCACAGGAACAGAGAAAACTACATGAGTGTAATACTTCTGCACAGGAACTGGAGAGACTACCCTACTGACAATTTCTGTTTAGGGCTAGTTGCCTGGATGAGGTACAAAGTAATAATACAGAAGAATTTTTCTCATTTTAAGGTATGACTCAGTAGAAGCTTGATAAGGACTAGAGTGATATGATGTTTCCCTTCTCCCACTTAGATAGGGAGTCCCGATAGGAAGACAGAAAGCAACCTTGTGTGACAGCTGAAAGTTTTGTAAGGAAGGGGGCTGGTCCCAACCATGATGAAGAGACGGAGGAAGTAGAGCAGAGTCCGCACTGACTGACTTCCACCTCAGAGGACACAACTTTGTGTCCAGTCAGAGGTAGGATCCACCAGTGTAAAAAACTAAAACAATCTGGTGGCGTGAGTAGGAAACTGGATAATATTCAGTTTCTCATTTTTCAGAGAAATGAAAATGTTACTTTCTGTAGTAATTAAAATAAAGAAAGAGACTGTGAAATGGCGTTTACAGCTTCTGGAGCCCAGCTATATGGCAGTCTTGTAATTTATTTAGTAAACTGGCATGTTTTTCTGGAATATCTGATTAATTGTTCTGTGATTGCTTAAAATTACGCATTTGGGTCACATAAGAAGTCTAAATTTTATGCTGGAAATACTGACAGACATTTAAGATAAAGAATTTATGAGCATCTGTATGCTTTATTAAAAAGTAATATCAACAACGTAGTTTTTAAACCTATGTTGGAATGTGAAAATTCCACATTTTTATTTGGGTTATTGGAACTAGTTCCTTGTAATTCAAGATGTGGCTCCTGGGAACGCAAATTGGATACCATGAACTTATTTGTCAACTTCATTTGGGTGCCTCCCAAGATCTTGGCCTCAATGACCAAGTATCTATTGTTCTTGTTTCAAAACTGAGAGCAAAGAAAATTTAACAAATATTAAGAAGTTTCACAGGATGATATATGTTAGCTCAAAACTATGTGCTTTGTTTTGTCCATTGTTTATAACATATTTGATTATTGTAAATAGTTTTTTATGATTGGTAGAATTCAACATATAATCTAATTGTAAGGGTATTTAATTTAACATTTTTAACAGTAATGTGGTTCTGAAGAAATTCTGCTGTATGTTTAAGGGATGAAAGTGCTTAACCAATTTCATACTAATTTTATTTTGATTATTTTATAATAAACTTCAGTTTTAAGATATGGCAGTTCCATTTTTCCTGTTCAGTGTTTGTGGAACAAACTGTGCTCTGAAAGAACACTGTGTGATCCTCTTGTTTTTTTACATGATTTATTAATACATATGCTTTGTAGTAATTCTGTATTACTTGAATTGTTTGTGTCACATTAGTGTTACCTGTACTAATAGTACTGAATTTTTCAACTTTACGTGTACACTACTGTAGTATTGCAACACTTCTCCTTTTGTTTCCCTATAAAACATTTTATTAGCCAGAACTACAGTGACGTCTACATTTTGTGCAAGAAATACTTTTATTGTCTTTCTTTTTAGGCCAAACCCGTAGCATTTGCTGTCAAGACAAATGTGAGTTACTGTGGGGCCCTAGATGAAGACGTCCCAGTTCCTGGTACTGCCATCTCATTTGATGCTAAGGACTTTCTGCACATTAAAGAGGTAAGCTGAAGGTGTACAAGATGTTTATCAGTTTCTTACTTGACTAATCTTAAGAGAGCAAACTTCTCATTTTATTGAGGTACCATTCGAGGGCACTATAATAAAACTACAGCCTGTGGCATACTATGCAGTGTATGCTAGCATTACAGATTAGGAGGCTGCAATCAAACTGCACAGCTGTGTCTGATAAGAGATGTGGCATGGCACAGTAAGTACTCTACTCCTGTAGTAAGAAACATGACATTGCAGGTAATCTACTCTTATAGTAACAAGAGATGTGGCACAGCACACCAGGGAATCTATGCCTATAATAATAATAAGAGATGTGGCACGCCACAGTAAGTACTCTACTCCTGTAGTAAGAAATATGGCACGGCACAGCAGGTAATCTACTCCTGTAGTAAGAAACATGACATTGCAGGTAATCTACTCCTATAGTAACAAGAGATGTGGCACAGCACACCAGGGAATCTACTCCTATAGTAATAAGAGATGTGGCATGACAGGTAATCTACTCCTATAGTAATAAGAAACATGGCATGGCACAGTAGGTAATCTACTCCTATAGTAATAAGAGATGTGGCACAGTACACCAGCTAATCTACTCCTATAGTAATAAGAAATGTGGCACAGCAGGTAATCTCCTCCTATAGTAATAAGAGATGTGGCACAGCACAGCAGATAATCTACTCCAATAGTAAGAAACATGACACAGCAGGTAATCTACTCCTATAGTAATAAGAGATGTGGCATGGCACTGCAGGTAATCTACTCCTATAGTAATAAGAAATGTGGCATGGCACAGCAGGTAATCTACTCCTATAGTAATAAGAGATGTGGCACAGTACACCAGGTAATCTACTCCTATAGTAATAAGAAATGTGGCACAGCAGGTAATCTACTCCTATAGTAATAAGAGATGTGGCACAGCACAGCAGGTAATCTACTCCAATAGTAAGAAACATGACATGGCAGGTAATCTACTCCTATAGTAATAAGAGATGTGGCATGGCACTGCAGGTAATCTACTCCTATAGTAATAAGAAATGTGGCATGGCACAGTAGGTAATCTACTCCTATAGTAATAAGAGATGTGGCACAGTACACCAGGTAGTCTACTCCTATAGTAATAAGAAATGTGGCACAGCAGGTAATCTACTCCTATAGTAATAAGAGATGTGGCACAGCACAGCAGGTAATCTACTCCAGTAGTAAGAAACATGACACGGCAGGTAATCTACTCCTATAGTAATAAGAGATGTGGCATGGCACTGCAGGTAATCTACTCCTATAGTAATAAGAAATGTGGCATGGCACAGCAGGTAATCTACTCCTATAGTAATAAGAGATGTGGCACAGCACACTAGGTAATCTACTCCTATAGTAATAAGATGTGATACAGCAGGTAATCTACTCCTATAGTAATAATAGATATGGCATGGCATGGGAGGTAATAAACTCCTTTAGTAATAAGTGACATGGCTCAGCACAGCAGTCTACTCCTATAGTAATAAACATGGCATGGCATGGCCGGTAAATTACTCCTATAGTAATAAGAGATGTGGCATGGCACGGGAGGTAATCAACTCCTTTAGTAATGAGAGACATGGCTCGGCATGGCAGGTAATCTACTCCTATAGTAATAAACATGGCATGGCATGGCAGGTAATCTACTTCTATAGTAATAAGAGATGTGGCATGGCACAACAGGTAATCTACTCCTACGGTAATAAGAGATGTGGCACAGCAGTTAATCTACTTGTATAGTAATAAGAGATGCTGCAAGGCACAGCAGATAATCTACTTCTATAGTAATAAGAGATATGCCATGGCACAGCAGGTAATCAACTCATACAGTAATAAGAGACATGGCATGGGATGGCAGGTAATCTACTCCTATAGTAATAAGAGACATGACATGGCACGGCAAGTAATCTCTTCCTAATACATACTCCTGTGGCAATAAGAGACATGCCACGGCATGGCAGGTAATCAACTCATATAGTAACAAGAGGACATATTTGTAAGAAAGAATAAATTCTGGTTGCTGCTATTATGCTAGTAAAGATGTAAAATGTTGTACAAATCTGCAGAAAATAAATTCAGGTATGCTACCTCTATTCACAAAGTACTTTTCCAATACTTTTGCACTGACTTGTTACTGTTACCATCATATGGTGGTCAAAATGATATCTGATGCAAAAATAATACTTGTAATTTCTAAATGTTGACTTGGTTTAAGGGTTTATAGCCGCAAAAATATCAGATTCTGAAAAAAAAATGATAACTGTCCTACTTGCAAACTTCTCAGAAGAGCTAACTTTTGTGGAAGCTTTGAAATCAGAATATTGTAAAAGCTGCAAATGTTTTGTGCCTGGAGAAGTAGACTGCACCATAGACTAAGTGTGTCAGTAGTTTGCAGGATTGCAGTGAACTTGCAACTAGTTTGCATATAAATGTTGGCTATGATGATGAGACAGGAACTGCAAGACAGCGTGTTCTTTGCTGAAAATTTTGTATAAATCTCTTGTACACATCCCCTTATGTGTGAAGTAATTATACGATTGCATTAAAACTCAAGCTCACAGTACTGAAAACTAGTAACAGTATGTGCCTCCTTTCATGTTACAGTGCATACTTTCATGTATTATTGAGCGTTTTAGCTATATATTTTCAAGAGCAGGGGCAGGAAAAGCTTTCAGCTCCTGTCTGAAAGTAAGTATGTTAATACTATTAGACTGAACTAAATAATTACATTTCATTTCTAAACAAATAAAATTCAGGAGTTCGGATGCCTCTGTTTTAGAAGCAGCACAGGAACAGTGGTCTTGTTAAATGACTTGCCTATATGTGTACAGTATGCCAGTATACAAGCTAAGGCAGTCATATTCTGGTCTGTAAGATGGAGGTCAGTAACAATGTATGGCTTTTAGCTTCCATGCCTTCCTGAAAAACATGCCTTTAGTTTCTCTTTCGGCATCTCATGAAACTAGATAACATAGTTCTGTGGGTGCCAAAAAGTCTTGTCTGTTAATAAATCCTTTTATAGCTTCTCCTTTATTCCCACGGTGGTGGTGCTGCGGTAGCGTTGTTGCCTCACAATAAGACGTTGTCCTGTTCGATTCTCTGCTAAAGCGTCTTCTGTGTGGAGACATGCGTGAATGGGCGTACCTTCGTTGAAGGTTGTACGTCAGGGCTGGCAACTCAGTATGTAAAAATCTACTGCCAATCATTAGCGGACCGGAGTTCCAGTGTGGCGACCCCTAACCAATAAAAGCCGAAAGATACAAGAACAACATAGCTTCTGCTTTATTCCAGCATCTTTTGGGTAACAATCACAAGGTGCTGTTTCTTTACTACTTTTGTTTTGCAATAACCCTTTGCTCCTGACCAGGCGGATTTACTATCCTTCTCTGACAGAAACTCAGCTCAGCTCTAGTAAAGCCAGCTGCCAGAACCAGAGCCCTGAATCACAGCAAAGTCCTGTACATGACAAAAGTGACATATGGTCTGTCAGTACCACCTCCAGTTTATTTCATATTGCAGGTTCATTCCCTACGTCAGTCTCTGTCACTAAGCCTAGTGAATGGAAACAGTAGAGAAGCTGGCTCTCTTAGTGGCCATCACCATAAATAAACTGTAGACACAGCAGAAATACAATGATAAACAGCGATCACTTTATAAACAAGGACTGCCTAAAGAAATGCAGTGGGTGTCACATCACTTTGAGGCTGTCTTGCCAAACATTTTGTAGTCGTTCTATCTTCCTACCAACACAGCACACTAAGACTAGACAGCAGAGGACAAACAAAGAAGAAATATATTGGTCCGAGTTCTCACAAATTCAGCACTGGTATGTTCCCTACCCTGGTTGGCTCCTCACTTTTTTAAGTCAGACCACAAAATGTTCACCTCTACTATCAGAACATCCACACCCATTAACCAATACCACTTTTCTTGAGACTTCAAAAAAGCAAACCTTTTACAATTGTAAAACAAAATCTCAAAATTCACTCATGTTAAGCCCATAGTAGATATATGATAATCAACCACCTATAACAAGGATAATTATCCTCATTTAGATAAAAATATTGACAGAGCAGTTCCCCAGGCAGCACAGTGGTGCAGCAGTTAGCACTGTCACCTTATAGTAAGAGGTTCGCTGTTTCGATTCTTGGCTGGGGTGCCTTCTATGCAGAGTCTGCATGTCCTCCCTGTGTTTGCATGGGTTTCCTCTGGGTGCTCCGGTTTTCTCTCACCTTCCCAAGACATGCTGCAGGTAGACTGGACACTCTAAATTGGCCCTAGGTGTGAGTGTGTGCATGTGTGTGCCTTCTATAGAGAGTTGGGTACTGGGCTGGCAACTCGACACCATAAATTCCACTGTTACTTGTTCTGCGGACCGATGTTCTGCTGTGGTGACCCCTAATGGGAAGAACCAAAAGGAGAAGAAGAACTGACGGAGCAGTTCCCCACCAAAACTAAAGTTGCAAATTCAACATCAAATCAACCTGGTAATCAGTAAATATTAACACATTATACCACTGAAGGAAGACTCTTAGTTATCAAATAAGACCAGAACCTCCCTTCACAAAGAGAATATATAATGCCTTACCAAGAAACTGGAAACAGCTATAAACACCAGCAGAGCATCACATGATCATAGCATAGTTTCTGAGGCTAAGGATAAGTCCTTCTTTGGCTATGTTAGAAAACCAAGGAATAATTCATATTGCTGTTCCAAACTTATCTATAATAGCACCTCCAGTTGCAATCTTAAAGATATTGCCAACATACAAGCAAATATGTTTGTTGCAAATTTCTCCACTGAACCTATCATCCCCATTCAAAACATTCCTGAGACACTCCCCCCCCCCTTACCACATGAAAGGATCATCTTAAAGAAGACTCCAAGACTGAAAAACGCTTCTTCGGTCAATCCTGAGAGTTCATAGGTTCATAGGTGTGTACTAGGCTAAAGGCCCTGGAGCCTTTATAAGCCTAGCCCATAGGATTACCCTGGCATCATGCCACCTGACCTTAGTTCCCAGTGCCTCTGTCAAGTAGAGCCCCTGGAGCGATTCCCAGAGTGAATTTTCTATTTCCCATCCACTCATCAAGATTTATCTTGAAGAGGGCCAGTGAGGTGCTCTGTTTGACATGTATGGGAAGTCAATTCCATAGCATGGGCAGTCTCTGGGTTATGAACCTGTCCCTCCAGCATGTTCTGTTGATTGTGGTAATGAGGTTCAAGTCTCTGGAGCATGTGGTGTGAAAGGATTGGGATTTCTTTAGATGTAGCATTTCTAACAGAACTGGGTCAGACATGGCTTTGTAAGTCAAGCAGAGATCGCCTCTAAGTAGGTGATATGAGATGGCGAATAGTTGGAATTTGCTGGGTTGTTTAATAAACAGGGTCCAGCAGGCTCTTGCTGATCCCCTCTGTTAAGTTGTTCAATCTAAGTGTTGCCACAGGTTATGTTCCTAAGTCATCATGCTCTATAGTGAGGATACCCCTCCATAATGGTAGCCCTACCACTAACGGGAAACTATAGACCCATTAGCCTTATCAGTCTTGTATGTAAAGCCATTAAATGCATAATCACTGACCTCATGAACCAGAACTTTAAAATTTGATCAGACTTGACCTACAACATGCCTACTAAATCTTGTGTGCGTCTCTCTCTCTCTTTCTATTCATGCTGTCTGTGCGGATCTGGCAAAGACATCTGACACCATACCACATGAAGGTGTCATAAGTTAATAGCCATAAATAATGATCCCTTTGTGATAAGATGCATTGCAAACTGGCACAAGGACAGAACATATGTTGTCAGGATCAGTGATGCCTCCTCGGTTAGAGAAGAGATGGTGAGTGGCATTCACCAGGGTTCCATACCAGGAAACCTCCTTTTTTGGCATTTATTTCTCTAACCCATACACTGACTACAAGGATTTCTGGATCTCTAAGTTCACTGATGATTGTAAGCTGGGTATAGTAGTTAAATAAACCAATGATACTAATACCCTTCAGATCGAACTAACATACACCAAAAAGGTCTCAAAGTAAATAATAAGTAACATTTCCTTTGGAAAACAAGAAATTCCTACCACCTGCTGTAACAATGGCACCCCACTCTCCAATTAGTATGTGATCAGAGAGTTAGGCACCTGGAACTATGGTTCCCTTTCCTTCACTCACCAGATTGCAACTATATTCAGAAATCCTTCTGTATCTCATAATTAATTACAAAGGGCATCTCATCTCAAACCAAGGAAATTGATGTTCCCCTGTATTCTGCCCTGGTTAGACTCATTATAGAATAAAATGCACAATTTGGCATGTATCTCACTAGACACATCAAAAAACTAAAAAAAATGCAGAGGCTTCTAACAAAAATGGATCTCGGTGTTCAAAAATGTTAGTTGTCAGTAATGGCTGGAATCACTATTCCTGTATTCTGTGTCATACAGGCTCTTCAGGGGAAAACTTTGCCTTGTTTTTTGCGTTCTCAAGGACCCTATTATCTAGTATTGTCACTTTATTAACTAACTCTAGAACAAGAGATTAGTGCCACCCCTTGCTGTGGAATAGGTGCCCCTTGCATGTCAAGCAGTGTCACTCCATGCTGGCCTTCAGCTATAGCTCAGAAAAATTGATTGGTATCGGAAAATATACTCTACAACTTAAAGGCCTTGCCCTCCTTTGAAATGCTGGTAGAGCCTGAAGGTGGTTACTGGCAAGACATGCATGGCCTTCTGTTTCCTATGATTCCATTATTATGTGCGCACACACACATGCGCACGTGCGCACACACACGCACACAAACACACACACACATGCACACAAACACACACACACATGCACACAAACACACACACACATGCACACAAACACACACACACGCACACACATGCACACACACATGCGCACACAGACGCGCACACAAGCGCACGCACACAAACACACACACACACACACACACACACACACACACACACACACACACACACACACACACACAAACAGATACATATACAGAACTAGTGATTCAAATGTAGTTTGACTTTGACTTAGACTTTGCAGCTAGCTATAGTCTCTGTGGGATACTTAGCCTGAGAATATTCTACTTTTAAATTGATCCTTGGTTTGTTGAGTAATTACTTCATAATTATTATTGACAGTTCATGAATGTTAGGAGAAATATGACCACAAGAGTATGTAAAGCTGTTATGATTGCATTTTAATTGATATTGAATTTTTCAGATTGATAATTAATACTAATTTTTACTGTCTTATTTCAATTTATTTTCTATCCCAAAATATCCCCAGACTCTTTGCAGGTGACTGTATGATATGGAAGAAAGTCCAGATAATTTCTTAAATAAATTGAATACAGTGAAAGTTTGCTATGTCTCAGCTGATGTATTTCCATCAGTCACTGACTGCCTAATTACCTAGGCAAGAGATTGTAATTAAAGGGCAAACAGAACTCTGCCTATTTGGAATTTCAGTTTGAACTTGTTTGTTTATAGATGCTAAAATTGTTGCTATTAATTTAAATTGCAAGATAAAATAATGCTTGTGTACTCAAAGACAGGTTAAGCCATCAAATACATTTTTCATCTTCCATGATGAGCAGTACTAATCTCATTCGCTATCTGTTTGCCTTTTCTAATAGGAAAATCGTTTTATATCATCCTGATCTCCACGGGTTACCTGCAGTTTCTTCGGTGAAATAATAGACATTATCTTAGTAAGAATGGCAGTACATAGCTTGTGATTTGAATTTAGAAATGAAAATGGTCTATATGATTTTGTAAGAGAAAGACCATTTGCTGATTTATGCATAACTTGAGTTATGAAATTCTTCACATGAATGTTTTGCTGATTTTTCATTAATTCATTATTTTAAGTCATTCTTCTTTAACCCTCTGCCCCACCTTAACCATCCAGCATGTCCCTGACTGGTCCATTTGTTCTTTTCTACTCCTGGTGCTTGCATACGTGAGTGCCAGAAACAGCAGCCATCACCCAGCAGGAGGTTCGGCTTGACTAAGCTAATTTACTTGCAGGCACATTTTGTTGCATGCTTTCCTTGGTCATTCTCATGACCCCTGAGTCCCTTTGCAAAGCATTTCTAATCTGCTGGTGGCACTGAGGGCCAGGACATGTGATCTGAGACAAAGTGATAATGACTGAAATGGCAGAATATGGTCTTGAAATACACATTGCAATGCAGAAGTGGAAAGGACTGCTACATCAGTAAGGTTTAGGGAGAAATTATGCATAGTGAAATGTACAATGGATGTTAGGACTAGTGTTTGATTATACAGGATTATTAAGGTAAATAAAATGTTAGCCTAAAACTGTGTGTAACTTAGAAGTAAAAGACAAAGGCAGATGAAGGGGAGGGAGGAGCTCAATAGTAGCTATCCTATGTGAAATTAAAAACTAAGAAAGGAGAGTGTGTGGAGAAAATGAAGAGAACAAAAACATTTCTGTAGTCTATTCTAGGGATAAATAAATGGTGCACTAATTGTAGATGAATGATGCTGAATCACAGATGCGAAGGAGACCATGTTGAGAGTTTATCTCCAAGCAGTAAACAGTGACCATAGTAATGGCCAGAGGAGGGCACATCAGGAGTGCCAAGGGAGAAAATAGATCTCCATCCCTGGAAGCAACATGTTGTACAGTGTATATAGTTAAATGGAAGGGGTGAGGGGGAGGGGATATACTTAAAGTGAGGGGAGGCAGGATATTTTTCCATAAGGAGGTAAGGAGTAAACAGAGGTAAGGAGAAGATGAACAGTGCAAGGAAATGACACTGCATGACAGCACTAGGGTGACAAGCCTGGTCTGCAAGGCCATGAAGCATATCATCATGGAACTCATAAACGAAGACAATGGTAACCTCCAAACTCTGGACCCCACCCAGTTCGGGTTTGTGAAACGCAAATCATGCCTTCTGAACCGGATCAACTTCTTTGAGGCAGTCACCAAAGCCATAGATGAGGGTAAGGTGGTTCACACAGCCTATTTTGACCTTGCCAAGGCTTTCAGCACCATCCCCCATTCTGGAATTATAGCTAAACTCACTTAACTAGGTATAAATTCCTATGTCACAAGATGGGTTGCCAACTGACTCACTGACAGAACCCACACTGTAAATGTTGCAGACTCCAAATCTGACTTCAAACTAGTGACAAGTGGAGTACCACAGGGTTTAGTCCTGGAACCTCCCCTGTTTGTATCTACTTCTCTGAAGTACAGGCTAACACAGAAGGCCTCTGGCTAATGAAGTTTGAAGATGACTGCAAACTACGAGCCATAGTCGAGTCCCCAAATGATGTGGGCATCCTACAGAAGAGCTTCACTAAGACAGATGCCTGGTGTCAGAGGCATGGCCTCAAGCTCAATACCAAAAAGTGCATTGTCATCCCCCTTGGTAAAAACTCTGTACCCATGAACTACCACATAAAAGGCAGTCTACTTAACACTGAATGTGTGATAAGAGACCTTGGGACCCAGGTGGACAGAAGTCTCTCCTTTGATAAGCACATCACCACAGTAGTCAGGAAATCCTTCTCTGTGGCACACCTCATCACAAAAGGGTTCTCATCCAGGAAAAAAGGGGTCATTGTTCCCCTCTACTTGGCACTCATTAGACCCATTATAGAGTACAACTCCCCTTTTGGAATGTACCTCACAAGACATCTGCAGCAGCTGGAAAGGCCACAGAAGTACCTCACAAAGAGGATTACTGGCCTCAAACAGATGCCCTACACCATCCGTCTCAGAAAACTCCAGCTTTACTCTGTAGCATATCGTCTACTCTGAGGAGATCTTTGCCTAACATATAAAGCTATGCTAAACCCAGAGCTGTTGGACAGTCTACACCTAAAGAAATCCCAGTCCCTCCGAGATACATGCTCTAGGGACCTAAACCTCATCACCACAATAAACAGGACATGTTGGAGGGATAGATTCCTCTCCCAGACTCTTCCTATTCTCTGGAACAAGCTACCCATTTATGTCAAGCAAAGTTCCTCATTAGCACTCTTCAAGAAAAATCTTGATGAGTGGATGGAAAATAGGAAGAACACCCCAGGGATCATCTCTGTGGCTCTGCTCGACAGGGGCACAGGAAATAAACTTTCTTGGGTGGCGTAAGCCAGGGAACCTTGTTGGCTAGGCTTACTTAGGCCCTTGGGCCAATAGGTTAGTACCTACCTATGAACCTATGAACCTATAATATTTAAAATTTGTCAAACAACAAGAGTTGCTAGGGAAAGGTATAGGAGTAGAATAAAGAAGCATGGCATGCAGATTGAGCGAGTAGAGAGTAAAGATAGTTAGCTGGAATGTAAATGGGTTAAGGAACACAGAGAAAACAGAGTGTTTACACATATAAAGAACTGATCACTGGATGTGGTTGCACTAGTAGAAATGCAGCTAGGAAGGGCATAAAAATAAAAACTTAACAGAGTAAGGTACAGAATGGTATCTGATAAATCATGGGAGAGGTGCAGAAGAAGAGGTGTAGTGTTCTTGCTCAAGAGGACACCGAACATGCAGGTGAGAGTAGGAACTGTAGATGCTAAAGGTAGCCTGGCAAGGTTGAAAGGTTAGTTACTAGGGAGGAAGGTGACAGAAGTGGTAATTTATGATCTCTTATGGCTCTATTGGCAGTGTTTAGAGTTCTGCTGGTGAAAATTATAAATATGGAAAAAGGAGTGATGTTAGTCTTGAGGGACTGTAATTTAACTATGAAAAGGATGGATGTAAACAGGGGTGTATAAGTAAGGATAAAAGAAAGGGAAAAGACATTTGTAGGAAGGATGTTGTGAAAAAGATCGACACGAGAAGGGCTTTATGTACTGTTTTCTAAGGTACCATAATTGGTCAAGAATAGGTTGAGGTCAAATCAATAGGGAGTATGTGCAAATAGTAAGGACAGTAAGTGTGGAACCAATATTGTTCGCTGAACATGCATTATTATAAATGGCATTATGTCTATGGGAACATGATAGCTTGTTAAGGTACTGGAGTTTTTCAGGATACCTACTTGACAATGAGCTGGAGAAACTGCAACAAAAGGGAGTGAATGGTAGAATCTGAGGGCTGTGGAAAAAGAGACAGGGACTAAAAATAGATAGAAAAATGCAGTTTAGGTGGATAAAAATGGAAGAAACCTGTTTAATAAGTATCCCAGGGCCTTGAAGACTTAATCAGTTCAACCACAACAGCTTGAAGCAGAGAGAATGTAGAATTAAAAGATCAGGTATAAATGTGGATGTAAATACAATAGTAGGGATCTTTGAAGAGTTTAGGAACTATTATGAAAGACTATATGCTGAAGAAGAACAGCAGGAAGAAAATAACCCTAATGATGAGTAGTTGTTGGGAGAAGGTAGAACTGACAAGGATAAAAGAGGAAGACATACACCAGCTCAATAGGATGGTCAAAAAGAAGGAAACAGTAGAGGAATAGAGAGAAATGGTAAGAGGGAAATTTCCAGGGGCAGAAGGGATACCAACTGCTGTATGGTCAGTAGTGCAGAGGCAGTAGCACAGATCTGGGAAAAGATATTCAATGAGGTATTAAATGGAGGAGAACCACCGGTGTTGTGGGGAGAAGGAATTGATATGGTACAACATAAGGAGGAAAAAGATGTGGCATTACTGTCATCCTCAAGGCCAATATCAGTATTCGGTCACAATAGTAAAATGTTGATGGCCATCATGGCTAAAACAATTGGGAAATTACAATAGGAGTCATCCTTGGGGGACCAACGTAGGTTCACTGGGTGAAGATGAAGGAGAATAATTAATTTAGGACAACGATGATCTTGTCAGGTATACTGATGAGTCAACGGGAGTTAGTGAAGCATTTAGGACAACGATGATCTTGTCAGGTATAGTGACGAGTCAATGGGAGTTAGCTATGCATTTAGGACAATGATGATCTTGTCAGGTATACTGATGAGTCAATGGGAGTTAGCTATGCATTTAGGACAACGATGATCTTGTCAGGTATACTGATGAGTCAGTGGGAGTTAGCTATGCATTTAGGACAATGATGATCTTGTCAGGTGTACTGAAGAGTCAATGGGAGTTAGCTATGCATTTAGGACAACGATGATCTTATCAGCTATACTGATGAGTCAGTGGGAGGTAGCTATGCATTTAGGACAACGTTGTCAGGTATACTGATGAGTCAATGGGAGTTAGCTATGCATTTACGACAATGATGATCTTGTCAGGTATACTGATGAGTCAATGGGAGTTAGTGATGCATTTAGGATAACGATGATCTTGTCAGGTATATGATGAGTCAGTGGGAGTTAGCTATGCATTTAGGGCAGCGATGATCTTGTCAGGTATACTGATAAGTCAATGGGAGTTAGCTATACATTTAGGACAACGATGATCTTGTCAGGTATACTGATGAGTCAATAGGAGTTAGCAATGCATTTAGGACAACGATGATCTTGTCAAGTATACTGATGAGTCACTGGGAGTTAGCTATGCATTTAGGGCAACAATGATCTTGTCAGGTATACTGATGAGTCACTGGGAGTTAGCTATGCATTTAGGGCAACAATGATCTTGTCAGGTATGCTGATGAGTCAATGGGAGTTAACAATGCATTTAGGACAACGATGATCTTGTCAGGTATACTGATGAGTCAGTGGGAGTTAGCTATGCATTTAGGACAACAATGATCTTGTCAGGTATACTGATGAGTCAGTGGGAGTTAGCTATGCATTTAGGACAATGATGATCTTGTCAGGTATACTGATGAGTCAATGGGAGTTAGCTATGCATTTAGGACAATGATGATCTTGTCAGGTATACTGATGAGTCAATGGGAGTTAGCTATGCATTTAGGACAACGATGATCTTGTCAGGTATACTGATGAGTCAGTGGGAGTTAGCTATGCATTTAGGACAATGATGATCTCTTCAGGTATACTGATGATTGAATGGGAGTTAGCTATGCAGTTAGGACAATGATCTTGTCAGGTATACTGATGAGTCAATGGGAGTTAGTGATGCATTTGGGACAACAATGATCTTGTCAGCTATACTGATGAGTCATTGGGAATTAGCTATGCATTTAGGACAACGATGATCTTGTCAGGTATACTGATGAGTCAGTGGGAGTTAGCTATGCATTTAGGGCAACAATGATCTTGTCAGGTATACTGATGAGTCAATGGGAGTTAGCTATGCATTTAGGACAATGATGATCTTGTCAGGTATACTGATGAGTCAATGAGAGTTAGCTATGCATTTAGGACAACAATGATCTTGTCAGGTATACTGATGAGTCAGTGGGAGTTAGCTATGCATTTAGGGCAATGATGATCTTGTCAGGTATACTGATGAGTCAGTGGGAGTTAGCTATGCATTTAGGACAACAATGATCTTGTCAGGTATACTGATGAGTCAGTGGGAGTTAGCTATGCATTTAGGACAACGATGATCTTGTCAGGTATACTGATGAGTCAATGGGAGTTAGCTATGCATTTAGGACAACGATGATCTTATCAGGTATACTGATGAGTCAGTGGGAGTTAGCTATACATTTAGGCAATGATGATTTTATCAGATATACTGATGAGTCAGTGGGAGTTAGCTATGCATTTAGGACAAAGCTGATATTGTCATGTGGGAGTTAGCTATGTATTTAGGACAACAATGATCTTGTCAGGTATACTGATGCGTCAGTGTGAGTTGGCTATGCATTTAAGACAATGATCTTGTCAGGTATACTGATGAGTCAGTGGGAGTTAGCTATGCATTTAGGACAAAGCTGATATTGTCATGTGGGAGTTAGCTATGTATTTAGGACAACAATGCTCTTGTCAGTTATACTGATGACTCAGTGGGAGTTAGCTATGCATTTTGTCAGGTACACTGATGAGTCAGTTGGAGTTAACTATGCATTTAAGACAATGATGATCTTATCAGGTATACTGATGAGTCTGTGGGAGTTAGATATGCATTTTGTCAGGTACACTGATGAGTCAATTGGCTTTAGCTATGCAATTAGGACAACGATTATCTTATCAGTTATACTGATGAGTCAGTGGGAGTTAGCTATGCATTTAGGGCAACGATGATCTTATCAGGTATATTGATGAATGAATGGGAGTTAGGTATGCATTTAGGACAATGATGATCTTATCAGGTATACTGATGAGTCAGTGGGAGTTAGCTATGCATTTAGGACAATGGTGATCTTGTCAGGTGTACTGATGAGTCAATGAGAGTTAGCTATGCATTTAGGAGATGAGTTATCTTGTCAGGTATACTGATGAGTCAGTGGGAGTTAGCTATGAATTTAGGACAATGATGACCTTGTCAGGTATACTGATGAGTCAATGGGAGTTAGCAATGCATTTAGGACAACAATGATCTTGTCAGGTATACTGATGAGTCAGTTGGAGTTAGCTATGCATTTAGGACAATGATGATCTCTTCAGGTATACTGATGAGTGAATGGGAGTTAGCTATGCAGTTAGGACAACGATGATCTTGTCAGGTATACTGATGAGTCAATGAGAGTTAGTGATGCATTTGGGACAACGATGATCTTGTCAGCTATACTGATGAGTCATTGGGAATTAGCTATGCATTTAGGGCAACGATGATCTTGTCAGGTATACTGATAAGTCAGTGGGAGTTAGTTATGCATTTAGGGCAACAATGATCTTGTCAGGTATACTGATGAGTCAATGGGAATTAGCTATGCATTTAGGACAATGATGATCTTATCAGGTATACTGATGAGTCAATGGGAGTTAGCTATGCATTTAGGACAATGATGATCTTGTCAGGTATACTGATGAGTCAGTGGGAGTTAGCTATGCATTTAGGACAATGATGATCTTGTCAGGTATACTGATGAGTCAGTGGGAGTTAACCATGCATTTTGTCAGGTACACTGATGAGTCAGTGGATGTTAGCTATGCATTTAGGGCAACGATGATCTTGTCAGGTATACTGATGAGTCAATGGGAGTTAGCTATGCATTTAGGACAACAATGATCTTGTCAGGTATACTCACTAGTCAGTGGGAGTTAGCTATGCATTTCGGGCAAAGATGATCTTGTCAGGTATACTGATGAGTCAATGGGACTTAGCTATGCATTTAGGACAACAATGATCTTGTCAGGTATACTGATGAGTCAATGGGAGTTAGTGATCCATTAAGGACAACGATGATCTTGTCAGTTATACTGATGAGTCAATGGGAGTTAACTATGCATTTAGGGCAACAATGATCTTGTCATGTATACTGATGAGTCAATGGGAATTAGCTGTGCATTTAGGACAATGGTGATCTTATCAGGTATACTGATGAGTCAATAGGAGTTAGCTATATTTAGGACAATGATGATCTTATCAGGTATACTGATGAGTCAGTGGGAGTTAGCTATGCATTTTGTCAGGTACACTGATGAGTCAATGAGCATTAGCTATGCATTCAGGCAACGATGATCTTGTCAGGTATACTGATGAGTCATTTGGAGTTAGTTATACATTTAGGACAATGATGATCTTATCAGGTATACTGATGAGTCAATGGGAGTTAGCTATGCATTTAGGACAATGATGATCTTATCAGGTATACTGATGAGTCAGTGGGAGTTAGCTATACATTTAGGACAACAATGATCTTATCAGGTATACTGATGAGTCAATGGGAGTTAGCTATGCATTTAGGACAACGATGATCTTGTCATGTATACTGATGAGTCAGTGGGAGTTAGCTATGCATTTAGGGCAATGATGAGCTTATCAGGTATACTGATGAGTCAATGGGAGTTAGCTATGCATTTAGGACAACGATGATCTTGTCAGGTATACTGATGAATCAATGGGAGTTAGTTATGCATTTAGGATAATGATGATCTTATCAGGTATACTGATGAGTCAATGGGAGTTAGCTATGCATTTAGGACAATGATGATCTTGTCAGGTATACTGATGAGTCAGTGGGAGTTAGCTATGCATTTAGGACAACGATGATCTTATCAGGTATACTGATGAATCAGTGGGAGTTAGCTATGCATTTAGGACAATGATGATCTTATCAGGTATACTGATGAGTCAGTGGGAGTTAGCTATACATTTAGGACAACAATGATCTTATCAGGTATACTGATGAGTCAATGGGAGTTAGCTATGCATTAAGACAACTATGATCTTGTCATGTATACTGATGAGTCAGTGGATGTTAGCTATGCATTTAGGACAATGATGAGCTTATCAGGTATACTGATGAGTCAATGGGAGTTAGCTATGCATTTAGGGCAATGATGATCTTGTCAGGTATACTGATGAATCAATGGGAGTTAGCTATGCATTTAGGGCAATGATGATCTTGTCAGGTATACTGATGAGTCAGTGGGAGTTAGCTATGCATTTAGGACAACAGTGATCTTGTCAGGTATACTGATGAGTCAGTAGGAGTTAGCTATGCATTTAGGACAACGATGATCTTGTCAGGTATACTGATGAGTCAGTGGGAGTTAGCTATGCATTTAGGACAACAATGATCTTGTCAGGTATACTGATGAGTCAATGGGAGTTAGCTATGCATTTAGGACAATGATGATCTTGTCAGGTATACTGATGAGTCAATGGGAGTTAGCTATGCATTTAGGACAATGATGAGCGTGTCAGGTATACTGATGAGTCAATGGGAGTTATCTATGCATTTAGTGCAACGATGATCTTGTCAGGTATACTGATGAGTCAATGGGAGTTAGCTATGCATTTAGAACAATGATGATCTTGTCAGGTATACTGATGAGTCAGTGGGAGTTAGCTATGCATTTACGACAACGATGATCTTGTCAGGTATACTGATGAGTCAGTGGGAGTTAGCTATGCATTTAGGGCAACAATGATCTTGTCAGGTATACTGATGAGTCAATGGGAGTTAGCTATTCATTTAGGGCAATGAGGATCTTGTCAGGTATACTGATGAGTCAGTGGGAGTTAGCTATGCATTTTGGACAATGATGATCTTGTCAATTATACTGATGAGTCAATGGGAGTTAGCTATGCATTTAGGGCAATGATGATCTTGTCAGGTATACTGATGAGTCAATGGGAGTTAGCTATGCATTTAGGACAGTGATGATCTTATCAGGTATACTGATGAGTCATTGAGAGGTAGCTAGGTATTTAGGACAACAATGATCTTGTCAGGTATACTGATGAGTCAGTGGGAGTTAACTATGCATTTTGTCAGGTATACTGATGAGTCAGTTGGAGTTAACTATGCATTTAAGGCAACGATGATCTTGTCAGTTATATTGATGAGTCAGTGGAAGTTAGCTATGCAGTTAGGACAACGATGATCTTATCAGGTATTCTGATGAGTCAATGGGAGTTAGCTATGCATTTAGGACAACGATGATCTTATCAGGTATACTGATGAGTCAATGGGAGTTAGCTATGCATTTAGGACAATGATGATTTTATCAGGTATATTGATGAGTCAGTGGGAGTTAGCTATACATTTTGGACAATGATGATTTCATCAGGTATACTGATGAGTCAGTGGGAGTTAGCTATGCATTTAGGACAATGATGATCTTGTCATGTGGGAGTTAGCTATGCATTTAGGACAACGATGATCTTGTCAGGTATACTGATGAGTCAGTGTGAGTTAGCTATGCATTTAATTCAACAATGATCTTGTCAGGTATACTGATGAGTCAGTGGGAGTTAGCTATGCATTTAGGACAACGGATATCTTGTCAGGTGTACTGATGAGTCAATGGGAGTTAGCTATGCATTTAGGACAACAATGATCTTGTCAGGTATACTGATGAGTCAGTGGGAGTTAGCTATGCATTTTGGACAATGATGATCTTGTCAGGTATACTGATGATTCATTGGGAGTTAGCTATGAATTTAGGACAATGATGACCTTGTCAGATATACTGATGAGTCAATGGGAGTTAGCAATGCATTTTGGGACAATGATGATCTTGTCAGGTATACTGATGAGTCAGTGGGAGTTAGCTATGCATTTAGGACAATGATGATCTTGTCAGGTATACTGATGAGTCAATGGGAGTTAGCTATGCATTTAGGACAACGATGATCTTGTCAGGTATACTGATGAGTCAATGGGAGTTAGCTATGCATTTAGGACAATGATGATCTTGTCAGGTATACTGATGAGTCAATGGGAGTTAGCTATGCATTTAGGACAACGATGATCTTGTCAGGTATACTGATGAGTCAATGGGAGTTAGCTATGCATTTAGGACAATGATGATCTTGTCAGGTATACTGATGAGTCAGTGGGAGTTAGCTATGCATTTAGGGCAACAATGATCTTGTCAGGTATACTGATGAGTCAATGGGAGTTAGCTATGCATTTAGGGCAATGATGATCTTGTCAGGTATACTGATGAGTCAATGGGAGTTAGCTATGCATTTAGGACAACAATGATCTTGTCAGGTATACTGATGAGTCAGTGGGAGTTAGCTATGCATTTAGGACAACGATGATCTTGTCAGGTATACTGATGAGTCAGTGGGAGTTAGCTATGCATTTAGGACAGCAATGATCTTGTCAGTTGTACTAATGAGTCAGATGGAGTTAGCTATGCATTTAGGGCAACGATGATCTTGTCAGGTATACTGATGAGTCAATGGGAGTTAGCTATGCATTTAGGACAACAATGATCTTGTCAGGTATACTGATGAGTCAGTGGGAGTTAGCTATGCATTTAGGACAATGATGATCTTGTCAGGTATACTGATGAATGAATGGGAGTTAGCTATGCAGTTAGTACAGCAATGATCTTGTCAGGTATACTGATGAGTCAATGAGTGTTAGCTATGCATTTAGGACAACAATGATCTTATCAGGTATACTGATGAGTCTTTGGGAGTTAGCAATGCTTTTAAGGCAATGATTATCTTATCAGATATACTGATGAGTCAATGGGAGTTAGCTATGCATTTAGGACAACAATGTTCTTGTCAGGTATACTGCTGAGTCAATGGGAGTTTGTTATCCTATTCCTGGACACAAACAAATCATTTTATTGGGTGAAGTGAAGATAACTTTTTGAATTACTGAAGACATGGAGATTCCATGATAAGTTAGTCGAAGTGAGTAGTACAACATATCAAGGTTAAAAAGAAAAAAAGAATAATACAAATCAGGCTATCTAAAGAGCTGTGAGTGTACAGTGGAACAAGGTAAGGTTAACCTTCTGCTATATGCACTGTATGTAGAACCTTTGTCAATGGTTCTGAAGTATTCACACATAAGAGGGCAACCATGAGACCCCCCCCCCCCACAGGCTGGTGAGTATTTTTGCAGATGATATATTAACCACTGTGCAGAACCTTTGGGTAAGGATTGCTAGTTTGTGGGCATATTAGAAGAGTTTGGGCATATTTTGTGTTATGAAATAAATAAAGAGAAGGTGCAAGCATTGACAGTGAATTGTGCACAGAAGAGGACCTAAAGAGATACCATAAACATCTATGTAAGAAGAAAACATTTAGATACTTATGAATGTTGTTATATAGCTCAGTGAATGAATCCTTTAAAACAATGTATTGGACTCCTCAAAAAATGGCAGCAAATTCCCAAAGACATAGGACAGACAGCACAGGTATAATGAACGTTTTACTTTCATATTGTCAGAAATGACAATATCGATCGCGTTTTTGTGCGAACCAAAAGTACGAATTTTAAACTGCAAAAGTCTCCGTAGTTTGAAAATCAGCAAATCGAACAGCAGATTCGCTGATTTTTGAACTACAATGTCAAAGACACATCATAATGCAGGCAAGCAAGCCCCCCTGCTCCCCCTTGTGGGGGGCTGCACCCCCCACCCCCCTACTTTAATATACTAACTCCGAGATTGCACTACAGTGGGGTAAGGGTTCATTTGCCAATCCCCGCTATAGTGCACTCTGCACCCAAAATGTCGAATCTGCAATGAGCGAATGCCAATGTGCATTTGCTCGTTGCACATTCGGTCAATTTTTGTTCGAGGTATTGCCAATTTGGGAATCTCCTCTTGCACATAGTGGATTTGCCCAAGTGCATAACACACTTATGAAGGTAAACTCTAACAAACACATATCCTACTCTGATTCCTGTACTCATGTCAGGCATTTTGATGGCTCCTGGAGAAACAGTACTTGAAGAGAATTAAGTAGAGCTTGTCAAAATATCTTGGGGATGGTAAGAGATGGTCACCATGCCAATAGGGAAGGAATACTTTGGAGTGCTAGATGTCCAATCATATTTGCAAGCATGTCAGTTAGTGCTGGTTTTTAAATGTATACAACTGAGCTATATGGCTCAGTAGAAAACTACTTTGGGCACAACAGGTATGTTTGCAGAGGACAGATATGCTGTCAATATTCTTATGAGTCTTAGGTAATGCCTTACTTGGCTATGTTCAAAAATTGGTGTACAAGTTTGTGGAAGATCAGCTGAAAGACTGGAAGGTTGAAGTATGTCCCATTTAGGGGGTGAAAAGTACAGAGAAAACAAAACATTATTGTGGAGGTGAAGAAAGAAATAAAAAGTAATAAGGAACAACCAAAAACTAATGGTGATAAACACGGTTTACTATCAAAATGTGGAATGCCACTTATGCGAAACTGGAATGGATGAATGCGTCTTTTCCAGTTTCTGTAATGTTATTCTGAAAATGTTTGAATGCACATTAGCGAATGGTAGTGTACATTCGACTTTGTGATAACAAATCACGGTACAGTGGGCTAGGGAAATTTACCATTTTTCTCACTGTAGTGCTATCTTGGAGTTGGAATATCTAATTTACAGGGGGTGTGGGTACAGTGGGGTTTCCCCCCTGCAAAACTGTAAACACTTGTGCTGTAGACGTACAATTTGTATGGAAGCATCAGCACAAATGCCTGAGGGTCTGACGTCACCTCCTGACATTCCAAATTTAGTCAAATGCAGACGTCATGATGATGATTTTCAACATTCCGTTAAAGTGACATTGCCTAGTTCAGAATGTCAGTTTGATCAATTAAGTAAATTTTTTTTTGATTTTCAACATTTTGATAGTAAACTGATAAACACAGTTAAGGCCTGAGAGGAAGCTGAAGAAAGATTTTGGACTAGAAGATAAGGTGAGATGGATTTATCTTGAGGAGAGACAAGTATTGATGGATCTCAAGTGAATTAAAGACCTGAGATAATTAGTATAATAGCAGAATTAAGGGGAGGGAAGGAAAGAGAGGTAGGTAAGTTGAATTTTAGAGGTGTAGCACAACTAAGGGTGTGGGCTAATGGTCTCTGAAAGCAGTGGAGCTTTGAGCTTAACACTTTACGGGCAGAGTATATGATTTGGCATTCTCCATCTACAAGATGCCACAAGACCAGCTCTTAGAGAGAAAGCAGGAAATATAAGACATCCCAAAGAAGAAAACCAAAAGAGCTCTTCACAATATTGGACTACAGTACTGCAAGATTTCTTCTCATCTTTCTTCTAGGTTAGCCCATTAAAGCAAATGTAGATCCTGGAATTTCATTCTTATCCTCTCAACAAAATACAAATCCAGATTTGTGCATATCCAAACATGACACATTGCAAATTTTTAGGTAGTTTATCCAGGTATCTTTGCAGAAGTTTCCATACAGCTAAGCAACTACATTCCAGCTTCCTGTCTCTCCCTCCCCAAATTTACAACATAACAGGACTTACTTTGGCACTCATAAATTTTGCATGAATTCCTGTATCACCTAGTGGATAGCCAAATGGCTCACAGATAGGACATATGAAGTTAGGGTGGGAAAGCTACCCCAGCCAAGAGGCCTGTTACTAGTGGTGTCCCACAGGGCTCAGTAGTCTCCTGTTTGGAATATACTTTTCTGAGGCCAAGGCAAATGTGGTGGGTCTTTGGCTGCCCAAATTTCCTGACAGCTGCAAGCTGGGTACAATAATTGAATTTCCTCCAAGATTTAGATATTCCCCAGGAGGGTCTGTTTAAGACCAATAACCAGTGACAGAAATCTGTCTTAAAACACAGTACAAAAATACATAATTATACCCTTTGGGAAGATGACCACCTCTGCAAATTACATTGATAACACTCTGCTAAGAGTAAACCTAGTGGTAAGAGACTTGGAAACTCAGGTTGATAATACCCAGAACCTTGATCACTATATGCCCATGGTAGTAGAAAATCCTTGTACATGGCACATTTTATAAGTAGGGGCATGGCATCAAGATCTAAAGAGATAATAGTTCCAGTATACTCAGCCCTCATATGACCAAAAATCAAGTACAGTGCAACCTGAACAGTCATTTGCAACAGATGGAGTGGCTACCGAGGTTTCTCACTAAAAGAATACAGAGTGTTAATAATATGTCATATGTGGAACACCACAAAGCCCTGTCCCTGTACTCGGTATCCTGTGAACTAAGGGGTGATCTTTACCTTTTCCCTGATCCAGCCCTGATGGATCTGCTACACATTCTCAAAATACACAGCACTAGAATTACCTGATCTAAGAATCAAAACCTCATCTGTGACATAGCTCTTCCCTAAGCCTTTTCACATCCAGTTTGGACCAATGGATGGGAAATTACAAACTCACAGCTGGCTTGTCACCTATGCCTCATATGAACAGGGGCAGTTTGTAGATGCTTTAAGGCACAGGTATATACGAAAGCCATTCTAGCCTTTGGGCATTGATAATTAGGAAAACTGGGATATGAATGGCTAAGCTTCAAAGGACTCTAGTGCCATTAGCTTAGTAACCTCTTAAGATCCTATGATCCTAAATAAGACAGAATTGTTGCTGGCAATCAAGCTTCTAAGTGTAAATAAGGCACCAGGCCGAGATAGTCTCCCAGCACAAGTTTAAAATCTTGATTCCATGTGCATTGGGTATGTTATGGGGTGCATGTGTCTCAGCTTCATATAGGTCACAAATTCCCCCATCATGGAAATATTCACTGGTGTTCCCCCTGTTAAAGCCAGGGAATGACCCATCTAAACCAGGTCATTACAGGCCAATCTCTCTTAAATAAAAAACAACTTTGACCCAGTAGGGTTCCTTGAAGGTGGAAACACTGAAGCGCTAGAATAAAGAACATTTGCTTTGCTTTGTTGCCTGTTTTGTGGATCACAGTCAGTGGTTCTACTGGGTCAGAGTTGTTTTTTAATTTAGAGGAGGAAGGAGAGTGTTGTGCTTTGTTTAATCTCTCTTAAATATTGGCAGTAAGATTTTCACAGCTATACGATCATTGAGAGTGCTGTCCTTGCTTCCCCATTTAATTTATCTGAACCAGGTTGGCTTTGGTAAAAACAGATCTTTTGGGCAAAATATTTTGAGAGTAGCTCAATGGGTGGAATGGGGGAGTATCCAGAGAATTCCATTGTGTCTGTTTCAGTTGATGCAGAAAAAGCCTTTGACACAGTTAGCTGGCACTGCTTACATCAAATATTGAAGCCATATGCCTTCCCTTCTTCATGAAGGATCTTAATATCCAGATGATTCAACTGATAATGGGCAGTACCCTAAAGTCATTGATAAGTTTCTTTTAAATTAAATTATGCAGGAGGGTAGTGCCCACAACCCTCCTGGACATGGGCAGTCATTACTAAATACAATCCTGGGTATTGACTAGAGTATCTATGGTATTACATTGGGATGAAATGGCTAGGCTTGAAATGTCCTCCATGTTGATAGTGTAGTGACCTCCTATGATCCTATGATCATATGAGCCTACTTAATCAAAATTATACTGAATCTTAAAATACCTTGTATTTTGTGGCACTTTCCAATGTACATTCCAGTAGCAACTCTGAAAAATGGGACACGCATGTGTTGAATTTCCTATGGTTGCTTTCTGCATCCAGGGGCGCTGCATCTCTTCTGTACAGTTCTCATGAGAAGGGTGGGATTAGGGTACCATAATTACTTCTAGCTTATCATTCTGCCATATTATATTATTTCAGGGAGTTATATACACCATATTCAAGATTCGTACAGTGTATCATTCTTCCTATTTTAACCCCCCATTCTCTTAGCCCTATTATCTTGGATGGTGCACAATATTTACTATTGTAGCCAAGGGCTTGTATGGCAGGTAGCCTTCTATAGGAAGGGCACAGAAATTTTAATCTATTGTGGATTTTCCACCATATTAAGAACTATACCCTGACCAGAGCTGTTAATATTCTTATTTTTTTTTCCATTTGTGGCTTACACTGTATATAAAAACATATGCTCTGGTTTCCCAGTTGTAAAAAGGTTGCAAAAAGGTCTCCTTTATACCTTTCAGCTTTATTTATTCATTGAGGGTCAATAACAGTTATCAACTTAAGTAAATGAGTATTCTTTTTGCCAGCTGATCAGCTCTTTTTTATGATCAGCTATCTTCTATGTTTAGCCAAGGGGGGTAAACCAAGGGGGGTAAAGCTCACCAAGTACTGGAGGTGGTATAGTCTCCAGTTCCGAAGCTGATTATAGTTAAAAGAGATATTGCAGCAGCTACTGCTATGGGAATTTCAGACATTTATTCAGCACTGCTCTTAAATTATTGTCATACACTGGAGAACTTTAAAAGAAACTTTGAGAGACTTTAAAAGAGTGTTCTCAAGACCCTGTGAACATTTACCCACTCCCCTACGTGAAGGCTATTTGGTTAGAAATGTCTGCGCCATTTGTTTATTACTCCACATGTTCTTCATAAATGTGGATATCTTTAAATGAAGAAAAGGTATGGGGATCTCAGTGATTTTTATATAACTACACAATTCTAGACCTAAGCCAGTATCTTATTTAAACAGGAGGATTCACATTTTTGGCATTATTAACTGCCATGTTGATTTATATTCCATACAGAGAAGCTTTGCTTACAGAGTATGTAGAAGAGTGTATAATAAATCAACATGACAAGGTACAACAGAGAAAATACAGTCAGCAAAGCAGAAAAATAGAAATATAAGTAGCACAGCATTTACTGAAATAAATGTAATGTGATTTTCAACACCTTCCTTTTACAGCATGGCTTTTCATGCTAGAAGTGATTTCAGAAATATTAACTTCCGTGTATTCATTTAAAAAAATAATTTTACAAACAGGCAGCAATATGCAGCCTTCCATTTTAAATGGAAAATATGCACTTATAAGCAGAGCGTTAATTTAGTGAGAAATTATGGGCACAATGCATAGCTAAAACTCATTTTCCACTGCATACTGCTATGGAAGATACTGGTTCGTTTGTTTTTGGTCATTGTTTTTGCAGTGAGTTGCCCCTGCTTTGTTTTCCATCTAAGATGCATATGATGCACCAGTTTCTCTGTTTTTTGTTTTGACACACATTCATTTACATTGTTAGGTTTCATTCCTCCAACTATTTTTGGATTTCTAATACCATGATAGGAATGGACCACATGCCTAAGTCAGAGTATGATTAGATCTCATGAAATTAATATTGTTTCAGTCTTCAGTGTAAGCCAAAAAGTTCTTCTCAGCACCCACAATATTTCAATTGCTTCCTTCTGCAATTCTTATGGGATTACATATATTGGTTGCATATTTAAATATGATTGTAAATTAATTCTCGTTAGATCTGTTGTTCCTACTGCTATTGGAACTGTGTAGATATTTGTGTTTTTTCACATTGCTCTCATTTTTTCCTGCAAATCCTGGTATTTTATGAGTTTCTACTTCTGAAGTATTCTCTTTACCAGGAAACCTAATGATTTGCGTGGATGTAAAGTTTATGAAAATGAATCTTAGGACTGCTACAGGGTCTAAAAGCACATAATCTTAATCATCTGCAGCAAACTGCTATATTTATTACTAAATATAAATATTTTTCTGTTGTTCCATTATGTTTTCCTTTTTAACTTTGTGTCCCATTTTAAGTAACTGACACACATTAAGTATACTTGAAGTAAAGCTTGCCATGCAACCTCATTCCTCTTCAAATTCCTCCGTATGGCTGTTTCAGAACTACGGGTACTTGGTTATATTTTATTACTTAAGTAGGCAAAGTACTGGTGAAGAATTATTACCCCTGCTACCCTCCCAGAATAGTGACAATGCTATGAAAATATTCACTTCATTTTTTCAGTGTTGCTACATGTCTAATTTTTCATTAAAGTTTAATTTGTGTGATGAGTGTTAGAAGAATACTTTCAGTGGTCTGCTGATAATTTTTGTTTATGTGAGTCTCATTTTGAAACTGATCTTACAAAGCTCCACATTTGCACGAGGTAACATAAGAGTGATATGTGTTTAGTAGATAATAAATAAATTATACTACGTGAAATGTAGTGACTGTTTTACTTAACGTTCATTTGGGAAGTCATCAGAGGGAGAAGATAAGGTCACAAATGCAGAGTTAATCACAGACACACAATCATAACTGAATGCTAAGAGTATGGATTATTTGTATCCTTGTCCTGTAAAATGTAATGCTATTTTAAATGACAGTAATTAAGTTCGAGAAGCAGCTGGCAGCCTGCAGGTGTGGATTCAGAGGCTTCCTTTTCCCAAATGGCATTGTCAGGAATTATAATAAGTCCATGTGGGAAAGAAGAGTGCTGATCCTGCATCTATAGCCTACTGTTTTTTTTTTCATAAAAAAATTAAATGTGAACTAAACTGTAAAACAATGCAAATACCTTCCAATTTTGCCTTTATTCCTATAGTGCCAGCCTGCCTTCCTTCTTTTTGCTGTTTGTGTTCGTCATTTGTATTAGTGTTTAATGTCACAATGCATGGCTTCCTTTTTTAATATACAAAAATCCTTTGTTATATATTAAATCAGAGGCAGCAGATTCCATTTAATGGGATTGTTGGTGACAGTGTTTTTCACACCTACTTTCACAGCACTTGCCATGTAAACTGACAGTGCAGCCTGATAAATTCAAGAATGTCGATGTACGCTACTGACATTGTGGGGGGCCTCTCTACCCATACTCCCAACTTAAAAAGTACCAGCTCTCACATTAAACAGCCTCAGAAAAAAGGTATTACCCAATTTGGTAAATAAAAAAAGTCTCCACGTTTCCTGATCCTGGGTACCACAGTCAGCGAACATCTTTTGTTGGAGCTGTCAGTTTGAATTCTTTTGTTAAATTGACTGGCAATTTAACAAGTTCTTCAACATAATACAATAAAAAAAAACACTGAGCATTAGAAAATGATTATGCTTTTAACACTGAAATGTAAACATATATAACAAAATGATTGTATTTTAACTCAAAAATCTCAAAAAGTCCCTTTCAGCAGATTTTATGTTTGCGACAGTTGACCTTTGCCTTGTTATGGAAACAAGTTTCTCTTAACTTGAACTGTAATTTCTCTTCTTCATTTTTTACATAAGATCAGCCTTTCTTAACTCATTAACACCTATGTGGCATAGACTGCCACACCTCTAGCAGCCTACACACATCTTGCATTCCAGAGCATTTTCTGAAAATATACTTAAAAAGCATAAGGTAAACAAATGTAAATATTTTGTGAACAATAAAAGCTATTAAAACTGTACAAATAGCAATGTTATCAGTATGAAATATTCTTTACAGTGATAATAGTGCATTCATAGGGCAGGATTCACGAAGGCTTGCACAGAGTGTAAGACTCCATGCAAGCCTCGCGATCCAGGAACAGCCCGAAACTCCGTGTAAGAGAACAGCTAAAACATCTCTTACACGCACTGGGTGTGGATATGCTAAATACCTCACTTGCAGCCGAAAGGCATGCAAATGAGGTAGAGTAGCGATCCACGAAACAGAAAGCAACCCATGTAAGAGCCGTTTTAGCTGCAGAAATGTACTCAGTCGACAAATGAGTACGTTTCTGCAAAAATCACAATGGAGCCATGTCAGCCCCAAATAAAGGGTGCATATGTGTCAGGCAGCATGCCAATGGCCAAATATGTGGCCATTGGCAAGGTACCCCGATGCAAATATGAAAAAAAAATAAAACATAAAAATGAAGGTTATAAACCCACAAATGTGGGTTTTATGCAATACATGGATTTACAATGCAGGGACCAGCACACCAAAGACAACATGGCCACCGTTTAGTGGTTGCTAAGGCGGGAAGCTGTGTCTAAGACATGTAACTAAGCATTAGTAGGCAATCTGATGTAAATGAGGGTTAGGATACTAAATCCCACTGTCACATAGCAAATGAGCACATTCTGAGTAGTGTAAGAGATACATAAGGGGGAGGAATAGAGTAGGAGATAGGTGACATCACAGGGGGGAATGGTAGAAAGAAATGCAGTTCATTGGAGGTCAGTGTTACATGACAGATGTCAGACACAGATCATGGAAAGAGGAGTGCCACAAGATAAGCATGGGAAAGTCAAGAAATGGAAGGTGTACACTGTTACTTACACCAAAGTTTCTTGCTGGGCGTGCATGCGCACGTGTGCGCGCCATGAGGCGCGGGTAAGACAGTGTGCACACGTGTAAGGCAGAATGAGTATGTGGGAGCCTGTTGGTAGACCTGTAAGACAGTTTGCACTAGTGTGCACGCGTGTAGGGCAGACTGAGCATGTGGGAGCCTGTTGGCAGACCTTTAAGACTGTTTGCACTAGTGTGCGCGCGTGTAGGGCAGACTGTGCATGCGGGAGCCTGCTGGCAGACTTGTAAGACTGTTTGCGCTGGTGTGCTCGCGTTTTAACCCGAATAAGCAGAATCCGAACCATGTAAGCATGTGTGCGCGCGTGTAAGCCACTGTGATCATGTTTTTGCTGGCATGCACGTTGCTCCCCCCTGAGGAAACAGAAGGGAAAAAGGAAGCAACAGAATTAGTAGGAAGCTAGCAGGGAATACTGCTGGAGCTAGCAGGTGAAAACAATTGGAAGCAGGCAATTACACAGGCAGAATAGTAGCTCAGCCAAGCACTTAAAACTCTGCAAACAGCAATGCAGGATGTATCTCTCAAGAGACACTGCAAGACAGGAGTAAGCTATTAGAAGTGAAAACTGAAAAGCTGAACTCAGAGCAGAAATGCTAGGGGCTGCCATAGCTGTCATAAGGAGACATAGGTGACTTGCTGAGGGTGGTGACAATGCAGATGGTGCCAGACAACCCACAGTGAGGAGACGGAGAAGAGTGTACAGGCCCAGGGTCACCTACCACGAGTTACATGAGCTGGAGATAGTAGAGTGCTATAGAGTGGCCAGAGACCTCCTGCAGCAAATTGTCGAGCTGTGCAGGCCACGCCTCACACACAGAACCAACAGAGGGGAACCCATCCCAGTGGAAACCAAGGTATGTGTTGGCCTAAGAATACTAGCAACAGGTACCTTCCAGAGACCAACTGGTGATATGATGGGGATATCACAGGCATCAGCCTCCAGGGTACTGCACCAGTTCCTGGATGCCATGTCAGCATATGTCAGTGATCATGTATATTTCCCCAATGCCCGTGAGGTACTGGCTAGCAATATGCGTCTCTTCCAGCAAATAGCGGAATACCCTGAGGTAGTGGGTGCAATAGACTGCATGCACATATGCATCAAAGCACCAGCTGGTGAGCGGGGTAGGGCCTACATTAATCGCAAGGGCTTCCCCTCCCTCAACTGCCAGGTTGTGTGTGATGCCCAGGGCATAATAATGAATGTGTGTGCTGGCTGCCCTGGGAGCTACCATGATTCCCATATCTGGCATTTGACGCAGTTGTACCAGACATTTGCCAATGGGGACATCCCACACGGACACCTAGTGGGGGATGCAGGTTATGCACTGGAGCCGTGGCTGATGACACCCATCAGAAACGCACACACACACCTGAACAGGAACTCCATAATGAGGCACACGCACAAACACGTAATGTAATAGAGCTTGTGTTTGGGCTGCTCAAGTCACGGTTCCGGTGTCTGGACACATCTGGTGGAGCCTTGCAGTACACACCAACTACATGTACCCAAATTGTCATGGTATGTGCTATGCTACATAATATGATCTTGCAAAAACAGCTGCAGCAGGACCAGAATAGGGCCGGGCCAAACAGCCCCCCACCATTGCCAAGGCCATCACAGGCAGAGCGTGACTCAGAGGAGGAACAACCTGAGCCTGCCCCAGTAGGCAGAAGGAGACGTGCCCAGTATGCCCTGACCTTGGCAAAGAGGCAACGCATAGCACATACTGGCTCAGTAGGAACCCTGGGAATGATACCCCTCTCTGACTCACTCATATAATAACATGGATGCCTAAAATGACATAACCTGCTCTCAAACATGTACAGGGAGTGTAATATGTGCATCCGACAGAGGCAGCCCTGCAGCACCACCTGAGGCATGAATGCCATGTGTTAAGTAATGTAACACCATGTACTATATGCACACTTGAGGACCCTGACTAACATCCACCCTCACCAAGCATGAAGCCACAATATGATGATGGGATGATCAATTGCAATAATTGGCTGAAGTAATGCAGTTAGTCAAAGGGGAGCCAATGTGTGCCAGCCTGGGATGACATGCTGAGCATGACATGATGCACCACCTGCTAGGGGTGGTGTGCACCTATCAGTCCAGGCCTCATGGATACTGGCAAAGGCTGTCAGTACCCACAGCGTGCCCTGAATAGGTAAGGCTCAAAACACAAACCCACCTCCATAGGTACCACAAGGGATAAGAACCTAGATGTAATGCTACCCAATGCCAGAAGTCTAAACAGCAAGATGCGTGCAGTGTAACGCACCCAGTATGGAGAATGTTGATATCTGTCCTGTAACAGAAAACTGGGTCAAGGCTCACAACAGCACCCTAACACTACCAGGTTACACCTCATACTGTGCTGTACAGCCTCAAAACATGGAACAAGCTACAAAAGGAGGGTGACTAGCAATAATTGTCAAGGATAACCACACCCCCATGTTGGTACCACAACAAGAAGCATCATGGACTAGCCATGGTCAAGTAACAGTGGCTAAAACCGCTTCCCAGTATATAGCCTGCTACAGACTACCGTCCTAACACCAGGAACTGCACCTGGCCTATGTTGGAATACATGAATATATCAAGCCCCCCAAACCACATTGTATTGGTTGACTGAAAATACCCAGACATACACTGGGAGCATTATACTAGCACCAACACTGTAGGAGAAAAGTTCCTAGAATCCATAAACCAAAATGCCCAGGAACAACGTACCACTCCCACAAGAGGGGTAAGCATACTGGATGTGATAATCAGCAACAAGGGTACTGGATGGCAAGATGAGAAGTGTATCCCTCACTGGTAAGACCAGACCATAGACTAATCACACCGGATATACACATCCTGAGCACAGTCCCTGGCCAGAAAACCACAGTGAAAAACATGTGTAAAGCATAAGTTGCACCCCTCCAAACTGATGTGGAATCCATTAAAGGCCCTGTGCAGGTGCAAAATATGGGACACACCACAGAACCTGTTATACAGGCATTCCATGAACACAGCCAGGAATGCTTGGATTATGCAATCACAAATAACAACAAGACACAATGCCATACACGCAGGCATCTGGCATGCTGGACTCCAGCCATTACCAAACCATGCAAGAGAATGAGGAAGCTGCTACATGATAGAGCAAACATAAAAAGGGAAGTAATCACTGATCAGTAGTATGGCAATAAAATATGTCCACACATACAATCCACTAAGGCCAGCTACAACAAGTAGAATCTGTGAATCCTGAGGCAATGTTACACCTGCCCCAAGTACACAGACAACCGTCAACTCCCCCCAATAAATACAAATATATGTGAGAGATGCAACCATTTATCCAAACCGGAGGCTGAGCTCCCTCAACTCAGTACTGTCAAAACTAGTCAGGAGGAGGAGGTAACCACACACACCACAAACCCAGTCCCACATAGACCTATCACAACTGTAAACCAAACACATAAACACAGAAAAACATTCCCGGAGGCCCTAATTACAATCACACCACACCAACAGAGGCCTCCAAAGCAGACCCCCAAGCAACCACAACCTCCAAACATAGCACATGCAACACATAGTACACAAAGCTGGTGTGCCAAACAGTCACAGGCCAGAAGGAGAAACAACATGCCTGATACAGTTGTAATAGGTGACTCTATAGGCAGACACACTGCTGTCCCACTCACCAGACTGAACAAGGGAAAGGGTACAGGAAGCTGCCTGTAGGTTGCTACAATACGCCACATAACACAAGTACGCAGGTCACCCCAAAGCAAGTAGAAATATGATGCAGTCATTGTCCATGCTGGTGTGAATGACCTGAGATGTATCTCCCTGGACTACATGAAAAGAGACATGGATGAGCTCTCTGGGTATGTACTCCAGGCCGGTATGACACTGGCCGTTTGCAGCATCCTACCCTCACCAACAATGATGCCACAGTACAAACACAGAATGATCAGCTTTAACAGGTGGCACAATTACAGCTGTCAGTCCAAGAGGATCTAATGTCTGTCTGCTTGAGATGTCATGCATGACAAGCCATGCTGCTGTTCCAGGGATGGCTTGCACCTGTTACCCCTGGGCGTCTGGATATTGCATAAGGCTTTTGCCACCTCCATAGAGCCGTACGCAGGCAAGGCTGAAAAGACTAACCCACCATCCTAGAAAACATAAGTGGTAAGAAACATAAAGGTAATGCTGACCAATGCCAGATGTGTAAACCGCAATATGCATGCTCCTGAGGCCCTCCCCAGTATGGAGAACATCAATGTCTGTGCAGTGACAGAAACATGCTGCAAGCCTACTGACAGCACACCAGCACTACCAGGTTATACCTCATATCATGCGTTATGGCCCCAAAACCTGGACCAAAACATAAAAGGAGGGGGAGTATCCATATGCAGCACAAACATCCATACGTCCAGGTAACTGACAATGCATGAAGCATCGGAGACCACCCATGTGCACCTAACTGTAGTAAAAACTGCTGTACAGTCTGTAGCATGCTACAGACCACACTCACACACAGGAACCCCACCCAGACATCCTGAAGACACTGGACAGTATGAATGTCCCACCAAATACCAAACAAGGTACTCACAAATTACCACATAGGTGGTAAGCCATTATGTATGCAAGGAGTAATCAGGGACCTAGGGACACAAGTGGACAGTAACCTGTTATGTGACACTCACATTGCCAATGTGGCTAGGAAGACTGTCTATATTGGACACCGTATCATGAAAGGATTCACATCTACGTCAACAGAGGTCATTGTGCCCCTGTACTGTTCTCTTATCAGACCCATAATCTAGTGCAATGACTCATTTGGGATGTACCTTACCTGACACCTGCAGCAGTTAGAAAGACCTCAAAGGTACCTCACCAAGACGACAAAGGGTCTCAAATATATGTCATATGCTGCCTGGCTGTAGACACCCCAGCTGAATGCAGTCACATACTACCTACATAGAGGCATTGTATGTCTGTTGTACAAGGCCATGTCCAACACAGGAGTAATGGACATGCTCCACCCCAGAAAAATCAAAGCCATTGGAGCTGTGAGAGTGACAGATGTCAACCTCAACACATAATGAAATTGGATGTGCTGGAGGGACAGATACATAACCCAGAGGCTTCCCACACCCTGGAACAGGATCCCACTCCATGTTAGGCAGAGCCCCTCACTGACACTTCTCAACAGGAATATTGCCAAGTGGATGGATGATTGTAGATGTACACTGGGGGTCTTCACTGTGTCATGTCCAGACAGAGGCACAGTAAAGTAAATCATAAATGGCCATAATATTCACATAGCAAGGGGTGGTGAAAGACACACACACTCTGGCTAGGCTTACAAATGCCCTAGGGTGGATAGCCTAGTATGAACCTATGAACCTATGAAGATACAAATTGTACAGGACACTAAGGATAATCCCAAGGCTTACTCAACTGATGGTAGGAACCATGTTGGGAATTCACAGATATGCTCTGAATCACACAAATATTACAAACAACATACCAAACACACACACATATTGCCAACATACAACCTGACAGGTGAAGTGCAACCCCCCCCCCCCCCCAGAATGCAAAATATCTATCCCAGCAGACTGCTGGCCCCCTGACATTGCAGATGCTGAGGTAACAGCCAGCATCTACAAAGCAAAACACACAGCAGCAATGGTATGAGATGGTGTCCTGGGCTGAGTCCAACATGGACTCCAAGACGAATGGAATGCCAAATCACACTACTGCTCAATGTCAGCCTTACCACAGGATATGTACCCAAAGAGCAGTGTACAACAACAGTGGTCCTTCTCAACAAAGGTGTTGCCTGAATGGATACTGAAAACTACCACCCCAGAATCCTGACAAGCTTGGTCTGCACAGCTATGGAAAGGATCAGCATGTACCGCAGACATAAAGATATCGGGGACCTACTGACACCGGACCCTACCCAGTGTGGCTGTCTTAAGTGCAGATCCTGCCCCTAAACATGTTTGACCCATTTGAAACAGTCATTAAGGTCATTGATGAGGGCAATGTGGTCCACACAGCGTAGCTGGACCTTGAAAATGCTTCCATACAATACCCTACGTGTTCAGTATAGATATGTTCACCAGCTTAAATATAAACCCCTATGTCAGTAGAGGGGTTTCAAACCAGACCAAGGACAGAACTGACATGGTCAGGCATGCTGCAGCCATGTCAGACTACAAACCAGATATAAGTGGCATCCCACAAGGCTTGGTCCTGGGACCTCCCTCGTTTGGTATATATGTCCCATAGGTACAGGCCAGCATGGAAGGACTGTGACTGAACATGTATGCAGAGGACTACAAACTGCCCACCATATCTGACCTCCAGCTGACACAAGCATCCCACAAAAGGACCACATAGAAACAGACAACTGGTGCCATAGCCATGTCAGCAAGCTAATTGCAGAAAAGTGTATAGTCAACCCCCGTGGATATACTGTAAGTGCCCACAAATTACCACATAGGTGTTAACCCATTACGTACCTAACATGTAATGAGAGACCTGGGGACACAAGGTGATAGATATCCTGCATTGGACAAACATGTGGCTGTAGTGTTCACAGAAACATACCATATACCCACCTAATCATGAAGGTTGTCAGATCTAGATAAGGGGAGGTCATTGTGGCTCTGCAGTCATCCTTCATCAGTGTTACAATTGACTACAATAGCCCCTGTGGGATGTACCTCAGCAGACACCTCCATCAACTGTAAAGTCCCCAACAGTACCTCACCAGGAGTAGCAAAGAGCTTGAACAGATGCCATGTGTTGCCTGATTAAACAAACTGCAGCTCCACACACTGCCATACTGCCCACCCAGAGGCAAGCTGTGCCTGATGTATAAAGCCATGTCCAAGCTGGAATCAATGAACATGCTGCACCTTGTACAATCTGAATGGCAGTGAGCTATGCACATGAGAGACCTGAACCCCAGCACTGACATACATAGGACAAGCTGTACTGAATGATCCATAACACAGAAGCCACCCCCACTCTTGAGTAAACTCCCAGTACAGGTTAGCCAGAGAGTCACCCATTGACTCTCCTCAAGAGGAATCTTGATGAGTGGATGGGAGATGGTAGGTTTACCCTGGGTATCACTGTTATGTCACAGGTAGACGGAGGCACAGTATACTAACCATGACATATGTCATGGCAAACTCCAGTTACAATGTGTGTCGAAGGACAAACACACTCTCTGACTAGCATTAGAAATGACCTAGGGCACATCGCTAGTTTTTGTCAATGTCCACCTATGTTGTGGAATACACTACCAATGCTGGACAAGCCTGGTTTAAGTAGTCCATATCTGAACATAATGCAACATGGTCATATGTGCACAGCTGGCCCCTAAACAGTCTGTTGTGCTCACTATGAAAATTTAAAGCAGTGATAGGACTAAAGCCCAGGATACTCTCCACCACAGTGAAAGTACTGAACCAGTACACTATATGGTACTACAGTGTTAGGTCAGTATGAAAGGATGTTGACAACTGTATGCAAAGTATCCCATGCAAACCCTGCAGGCACAGTATAATCCCTGTTGTGTTCAGACATGAAGCAGTTGGCCAGTAAGTACACAACATGACACCCAACACACAACCATAAACGTGAGATATTGTTGAAGTTCACACTCATCCACATATGTGGTGGACTGCAGAGTTCAACATATGGAAAGCTCACACTGGGCATGCTCGCACACTTTGATAAATGAGACATATGTCAGAAAACATGCCATGGAAAGGCTGAACTGGGCATGCTCACACACTTAGGCCATATCTCCGTTTAGCAGTTGGCCACACATATCTGGTATTTGTATGTGTCATTCCAGGAACCAACCACATCACAGCAATCTGCCCAGTGCACACAGTTAAATGACTACAGAGACATAAGTGATATAGTGGATCCCCTTCATATTCAAACATCTTCCACAGATGCACAAGTTGTTCATAGACACAGGGAATGCTATGGCAATAAAGACCTGCAAACAGTCTATCAGCAACAAATATTGTGCATCTGTCAATTAAACATATGGGTGTAGAGGTCAATACTAGGCTGTTTGCCCTAGGGAATGAAAGCTTAGCCAGAGTGTGCTTGGCATCTGCATCCCCAGTACAGTAGGCTACTGTGCCACTGTAAAGTAGGTCACATAAGGCATTGTGTGAGGCTAGTGTGCTGTGCCTCTGTCAAGCAGGGACACAGTGGAGATCCCAGGGTTTGAATTTGCTAAGCCACATCCATGTTGTTGGTGTATGCTGGAAGAGGGTTGCTGAGGACCTCTAACAGTAAGTGGGCATCAATAACAGACTGAGGGGAGCCCTATCTGCATTGTCTGGACAATTTCACTGTCAACACTGTGTCGTGATGATTATGTGGGATTGAAGTGTCGTGCCGGTACTGTTCAGAGATGTCCTCCCTCTGTGGGCTACAGCTCTGCAATGTATTAGCTCACTCTGTCTGTTGGACAGCTCATATATGGCTGGTGTACACCTGACAGGTGTCCTGTGGTGGAGCAGTCACGGGTGTATGTGGGGATAGCATGATCAATGCAAACCTTACACATGCTCATAGAATGCAATTGTCAAGGATTATGCAGAGTGGCCAGTATAGTCCCCCAGCATGGGTCCTTTGAAGTCTTCCACCCCAGTCTTCACAAGTGTAGAGTCTGCTTGTGATAAATACAGTTTGTTTGCAGTGACAACCTTGCCTGGGGATGGGATATGGATGTCCAGGGAAAGGTGGGTATGGTCAGATATCAACAATGGTGGTCTACCTCTGGTGTGGAACAGTGAGTACCCATGTTGCAGATGGTCAGGTGCAATATGTATTCCCCATGTGGCTGTGGTGAGTGGTTCTGCCATAGCACATGGACCCACAAATTGTAGTGGCTGTAGGGTAATGTTGTAGAGGCCTGAGTAGTTCCCACACACAATATGCCTGTACCTGACGTTAACAACTGGAATGGTGTATGTGAACACCTGCATATCCCGGCACTGTTCCCAGGGAAGCAAAGTGTGTGTCCTGGATGTGGGAGGGGTGTTCTGGACTGGTTGTGTTGTGTGTTATAGGTCCTGTGGTCACGAAGCATGGTATAGAACATAACCTGCCAGTGCGATGTCCATATCTGACCCTGAAGTAGGTGGCTGCAAATGCATATATATGCTATCCCCCACCTGACAGGTAGTACTAGATGTACATACCTCTGTAGAAATAAAGATGTCAGCACCCTATAAATACTGCAGGAGCAGAACAGATGCCCAGTAATTTGGATAGCGCGCTCTGCTAATGCGTCTCCCTCAAGTGTCATAATATAGTTAGGTTGGGGTTTGAACCATGCAAATGCTCAGTGTGTGTGTGGGTGAGCGCGGTTGTTGTGTGTGCAAGTCTGTGTGAGGGAAATGTCCCTTTTGGAAACTGGGAAAACACACTACAGGATGCACATACCCCTTTCTAAACACTGATGATGTCAGCACCCTATAAGTACAGCAGGAGAAGGGAAACCTCCCAGTAATGTGAATAGCGCACTCCACTAATGCATTCGTCTCAAGTGTCATAACATAGTTAGGTAGAGGTTTGAATCCTGCAAATGCCCAGTGTGTGTGGAGGGGGATTAGTGTGTGTGCAAGTCTGTATGAAAGAAATGTCCCTTTTGGCAACTAGGAGAACACACCACAGGATGCACATTCCCCTTTCTAAACACTGATGATGTCAGCACCCTATAAGTACAGCAGGAGAATGGAAACCTCCCAGTAATGCGAATAGTGCCCTCTGTTAATGCGTCTCTCTCAAGTGTCATAACATAGCTAGGTAGGGGTTTGAATCCTGCAAATGGCAAGTGTGTTGATGAGGGGAGTTTGTGTGCTTGCAAGTCTGTATGAAAGATATGTGCTTTTTGGCAATTAGGAGAACACACTACATGATGAACATTACCCTTTCCAAACACTGATGATATCAGCACCCTATAAGTACAGCTGGAGAAGAGAAACCTCCCAGTAATCCGAATAGCGCACTCTGCTAATGCGTCTCTCTCAAGTGTCATAACATAGTTAGGTAGGGGTTTGATTCCTGCAAATGGCAAGTGTGTGTTTGGATGAGAGGAGTTTGTGTGTGTGCAATTCTGTATGAAAGACATGTGCTTTTTGGAAATCAGGAGAACACACTACATGATGCACATTACCCTTTCCAAACACTGATGATGTCAGCCCCCTATAAGTAAATCCAGAGAAGAGGAACCTCCAAGTAATCTGAATAGTGCGCTTCGCTAATGCGTCTCTCTCACGTGACATAACATAGTTAGATAGGGGTATGAATCCTGCAAATGGCAAGAGTGGGTGTGTGTAATTACAAGTGTGAGAGAACAGTTCCTTTTGGCAATTACTACAATACAGCAGATGCTGCATATTCCCCCAGTAAACACAGGTGATGTCACCACACTATCAGTACAGCCAAACAGGGCTAATTGCCCAGTAATGCCAATAGTGCGCTCCGCTATTGGGTCTATTACCACTGTCAGAGCACAGATAGGTATGTTTTGGAAACCCACAACTGCCACGTGTGGTTGTGTCACACAAAATGACCATGTGTGGGTTGTTGTTCATAACAATGCATGACATTGCACACATGATGTATGTGTGTGACACATACACATATATACCTGTGACCTTCAGTAGTTACCATGTCTGACACGTGCCTCAAGTGGATAAATCGTATTTGCAATGCATAACATTATGACTGTGTCTTACTGTGCAGGGGCTGCATGCAGTATGTGTATATACAGTGTGAGTGGTATATGGTATCATCCTAACAGTGGGGGATACACATCTGGTCTGGGCCATATAGTCTACATGTAGTCGATGTACAGGTGTTGCATGTTCCCACCTGTTGTGGGAGTGGTAACATGTTGTTCCACTGCAATTCAGTGACTACATGCTGGGAACCTTTCAGCTAGTGTGTTGTAGCTACAGTAATGCTCACACACAATGTCCGGCTGGATGCAGTCCAGCCATATAAAGACATATCTAGAGACTGTCATATTCCCAGTGTTGTTAGGGAGGACAGGTGGGTTTCCTGTGTATGGGAGGGTTGTGTGTGCCAGGCTATGAACCAGAAGGCAGTCCAACACACTGTTAGCTGCTCATGGATAGGCCCTGATGCTTTGGAGGTGTGTGTATCTTTGGTGCCTTGAGATACCACCCCCCTGTTCATGTGTGGTACATGTGTAGGGGACGACAGGCATGGTATGAGGTATAACCTGGCAGTGATGGGTTGCACCTGTGAGCCGTGAATCAGGAATCTGTTACTGCACAGATATTGCAGTTTACCGTGCTGAGGACAGTGTCCAGTGCATGCATCTTGCGGTGTACACCGCTGGTGTTGTGTAGCATTACTGTTAGTGTCCTATCCCATGTGATACCCGCGGAGGTGGCTATGTAATCTGTGCCCTGCAGCAAAAGGCACTATGTGTGTATCAAGGGGCTTCGCCAATATACAATGGCCCATGGGTGACACGTGCAAGCTGCCCCTCGCAAATCATTGTGGCTTCCCTAGCATGTAAGCACATGCTGACAGCCATTGGATACCCTATGAATGACATTGGAGATTGAGCAGAATGTAGACATAGAACACCCTTCCTACATATTGTGGTAGCATACCTGGTGAGGGTATGATGGCAACTAAGGTCAGGCTCATACCAGCCCGTGCCACATGCTGAGAGAGCCCTTCTATGTTCCCTATCATGTAGTCCAGGGAGGTACGTCTCAGGTCATCCATAGTGGCATGGACAATGACTGAGTCATATGTGTCCATGTCTCTGACTGACCTGTATGCATGTGTTATGTGGTGGACCATAGTGCCCCACAGGCATATCACTGTGACCTTCACCATGTACAGCCTGTTGAGTGGGACCCCACTGCAGCGGCCAAGAGAGGTACCTGACACATCTGTAGCAGGTGTGTTGTGTAGCCCTACAGGCTGTGAGTGTGTGGCACACGGGATGTGTGTGCCATGTGTGGCATGTGCTCTGTTCCGACTTAACGTATGCCTGTGTGCCAGCTGCGGAGGTGTGTGATGCTCAGGCAGGATGCTATTCTGAGGCTCCAAGTATGCCCAGTGTGTTCGGATTGCTGTCAGTGCGGGTCTATGTCAGACTGGTATTGTAGTCACTGTAGTATGTCATGCCACCTGACAGGGTATGGCAGTACTGGATTCAGAGTGCTCAGTCCCCAGATTGGCTATGTGGTTGAATCTCACACATGTGTTGTACGTTCCTGGCCAGGGGAGAGGGTTGACTGCATACATGTGACAGCTGTGACATTACCACATGACTCACATAAACCACAACTGGACCATAGAGGTGATTCACAGGTTAACTTTGCACATGCTACCATAGTAGTGTGATTGCCATGGTGATTACCAACACATAGGGCCAATGGGGAACAACATACTGAAGGTGAGTATGTGTGGGTGTACTGCTACTGATTTCATAGCGCTGGCATATATGACTGCGCACGTGGATAAATGCCAGTTAAGTCATATGCAATGTGTCACAGGCAACGTACATGCGAACAGGACAGACAGTGACGTTCTGTCAAGTGGAAAATTGACATACGTATAGTACGCTATGCAGATGTCACTAGGAATCCACAGAAGCTCTGTAAATCTGCATTGCAGGTGGAATCAGTGTTCCAGGGAACCTCAAGCAAACATGCATGCAAACAAAGCTACAGTAAGCAGGGCTGGAAGTAGTCCATTGTACGACAAAGAAGGGGTACCACTTCCAGTAGGTAACAGTGCAAATATGCAGGCACTATAAACATGTACCCAGGAATGCACAGCTCAGATGTCCATGGTACAACTGATATTATTTAATATTTAATTTAATTTAAATTAAATTGGTACTGCACACATATCAACATGCACAAACATCCACATTGCATAGTCGTTGTGGGCAACATGCCACCATTAGTGTACATGTCCATCATTGCATATCACTACTTGCATTACCTTCTCCCCTGTGCTACCTATGTATGTGGCTATCTGTTGACATCCCTACCACCGGTATTCAATAATGTGCAGCTGTTACACTATGGTACTTACTGTGGGTGTAGATAACAATTCAGGACAGTCATACAGTTACTGCATCAGGCATGCTGGGATATACACACAATCATATCAGCACACTGTACTGTTACCAATATGATACTAGTAATACACTTCTATGTAGTCACCCTGTGCATCAGCAACATGTTAACCTGTTCCTGCACTGATGTTGGAGATTGCAGGAGGTGGCACAGTTTCATCATATGCACAGGGTGTGAACTAGGTATGCCTGAGTCTGCCACTGATACCACCAATTGACATGTATGTGTATGTGTGTTGGTGAGGGACAGCAGTACAGGGTGGCGCACTGTTGGTGCAGTGTGTGCGTGTATGTGGTAGCCCTAGGTGTTAACATTTTGCATGTGTGTATGCATGCACACAGTTCCACCTCATGGCTGCCATATACTGGTGTTTGTGGACAGCCACAGACTGCACCTGGCAGGTCATACAGATCAGTGTCTGTGGCCACGGACATGGTACCTGTGCCTGGCAGGGGTGCTATGGACCGTATCCGGTACTAAGCCAGACTGGGTACTGTCATCAGAAGCGGGAGTTTGTTGACTGGACACAGGTCCCTGTTGGGACTGCCCAGAGCCACGTGCAAGTGGTCTCCTGGGGTGGTCTGATGACAGCATAGACCCAGCATTGCTGGGGCTGCTGCTGGCACTATGGGGGCGTCCGCGGGCCTGTTGTCGTCCGCGCCGACTGCCAGCTGCTGCTGTTGCTGGCATATGGCCACGTCGACACCGCAATCGTCCACCATTGCCCTGGCTCATGGACATGTAGTTGTGGAACTGCTGTAATATGTCCCCACAACATCTGTGTATGACATCGGTGAAATTACGGATAGCATCCGCGATGTCACACATACTGTCAGTCATGGATGTGCGACATGCTCTCAGCTCCCTCAGACCCTGTCTGGTGTACCTTTCCATACGTGACTGTGCCTGCATGACAGCCCGAAACATAGCTGAGGTTGACAGACCTCTTTGGGCACGTCTGCCAGAGGCAGTACGCCCACGGATGCTCCCACGAGAACCCATGGGCAACTGTCTGTGTGGTACCATCTCAGGACCCTGCCCATGGCTGCTGTGGGGAAGCATGTGCCACAGATACCACATTACCCTGGTCAATGCCCACTGTATCCTGTCCATCACCTAGGGACATTGGTGACATAGGATGTACTGGCAGGATGACTGTGCACAATGATGGGGTTGACAGCTGTGAACTGTCAATTGGCTGACCAATGACGGACCCTGACACACCTTCCTATGCCATTACACAGATATCATCATTATCAGTACTTGTGGCACCAGATTCAGGTTCCCTGCTGCAGGACACCAGAGCAGCACCAGAACCTGTGGGAGGAAGACAGGAAGCACAGTTTACAATGTCTACACAATGTTACCAGTGATGCACACATGCACACGTGGACACATGCACACATGCACACATGGACACATGCACACATGCAAACGTGCACACGTGGACACAAGCACACATGCACACATGCACACCCCAAAGTGTACACACAGAGCACTACTGAGTTACACTATTATTACTAGCACTATCAGGACTATTATAGGTATTGTTAAAACACACTCACCAGCATGGATGGGCTGCCTTGCTGTAACACCGGAGGGACCTGCAGAAATGAGGGGATTAATGTCAGTGGGCACAACTGTGCCATTGATACTGTGTATGATACAGTTCAGTAGTACACCAGTTGCCTTTCACATGTCATCTGCTGATATTGGCAATATCACACCTGCACAATTACATACTATGTTGACAGCTACATACCAAGGACACACCCTACACATGCATAAACTAACAGTGTACAAAACAGTCAGTTGTACATATGGCATATTACCTGCATGCTCCATGTCATGTTGCTGTGTGGATCCAGCCTCCATCATAATGCAGGTGTGTTGCTGTTGATGTTCCTGGGCTGGAGCCACAACACTTAGGAGTAGCCCCTCCTGTCTGGTGAGGGGGGGATGTGTGGCCACCCCACCTCCTGTGGCGACCTGTTGCCTGTGGATATCCGACGCACGCTGACGGACATTTCTGATTAAATCACTGCAGTGATGTCGTACCTGCTCATATGCCCTATTATGCGTGCCAATGTCATTTACCCTACGGACAAGGTCTTGCCACAGTGCACCCCTCTCCTGCTGATTCTGGCTGGTGCGGGAAAACAGTATGTCATAATCCCGCACCAGGCTCTGGTGTATCTCTTCATCTTCTGCAGCAGAGTAGGCAGGATTTCGCTGACGCGCCATGTCCCTGAAAGAAAACACAAACAGGATATCAGCAAACTATGTCAGCAAAATATGGCACACATACTATACATGATACTCATCTGTAGTGATATACTACTACTCCCATATGTAGCACGTGTGTGTCTCTTGGTGGATACACATGTACATGGACAGATATCAGTGCTCAGCCAACACCTGTGCAACAATACCTGCCACATTCCATACAATGTAGTACCAAGCCCCATCGGTCAGCACACTGAGACAGGTCCAATGCACCACCTCACTCTGGGGGTTCATAACAAGGTACTGTATGTGGAACGTCATCCACTAGTGTGATCTGGACACAAAATAATCGGCCTGGATATACATATCCCACCACCACCACCAGCACAGTAGACTACTTTGATATATATGTGAATAGACAGATTTTCACTTGTTAGGACTGAGATGGTATCCATACAGCCCACTGGGCCAGTGGAGACCACAACCCACAATGCTGACCCCTTTGCAAATGCTTCCCACGGACATCCCAAAGAATGCATGGAACATGCACACAAAATTCTAACCCAGACCCTATGCACAAAGGTTAAGCATCCTGTCTGGTGAACCCCAGCCAAAGACAAATTGTATAACGATAGAAGGAGGCTACTGCAGGACAGAGCAGAATCACATAAAGGGAAGGCATCTGTGGTCGGCACTAGTAATAAGCTAAGTTCTCTCACAACAACATCCAAGGCCAACTCTGAGAGGGAAATGGCCAAGGACACTATAGATAACCACAAGGCTTTCTTCAGTTTTGTTAGACACATGGGCCAAAAGCCTCAGATATGCTCTGAGTTAGTACACAACTACATAAAATTCACTGAACCCACAGATATTGGCAACATTCTGGCAGACAGGTTCAGTGAAAATATCACCCCTCCCTCTCCCCCAAAATAATAAATACTTATCACAGCTGAATGTAACCTCCCTGTCATCTCAGATGTCCAGGTGAGGGCCGCCCTCAGCAAAGCAGAACACACAGCATCAATGTGACCTGATGGTATCCCTGGATGTGTGCTAAGTGAACTCCAAGAGGAGCTACAACCGCATATACAACTGATATTTAACCTTGGCCTTACTACGGGATATGTACCTGAACACTGGCATACAGCAACAGTGGTCCCACTCCACAAAGGAGGCACCTCTACTGACCCTGGTAACTACCGCCCCATAAGCTTAACCAGCCTGGTCTGCAAAGCTATAGAATGATTCATTATGGGACTCATATACAGCGATATTGGGTACCTACAGACACTTGATCCCACCCAGTTTGCCTTTGTGAAGGGCTGATTCTGCCTTTTGAACCTGGTTGACTTTTTCAAAACAGTCACTACAGCCATTGATGAGGGCAAAGCAGTCCATACTGCCTACCTGGACTTGCCTAAGGCCTTTGACACAATACTCCACTCAGGCATCATAGACAAGCTCATCAGCTTAAATGTTAATACATATGTCACATGATGGGTTGCAAACTGGTTGAACAACTGAATCCATAAAGTCAAAATTGCGGGAGCCATGTCAGACTCATAGCCAGTCACAAGCGGTATCCCTTAGGGCTCTGTCCTAAGACCCCTCTTGTTTGGCATTTACTTCTCAGATGTGAAAGCAAACATGGGCAGGTTGTGGATGACAAAGTTCCCAGATGACTGTGAACTAAGCGCCATAGTCGTTACACCAGCTGACACACACATCCTACAGACAGGCCTCACTGAAACGGACAACTGGTGCCAGAATCATGGCCTAACACTGAATGACATGTAATGTATAGTCATCCCCTTTGGGTAAAACAATGTACACACAACTTATCACATAGACATACATATAGATACAGACCAATAACACATATGGAGGGTTCACAGTATGTACACTATTAAATTGTTACTTTACATTACCTGTGTTTGTCGCAGCTGATTGCGTTACCGTTAGTATAGGTTCCTGCTGCTGCTAGCCCAGCTTGATACTGACACTGATGACAGCTTCAACTTAGTTTGTCTTACGTGTGTTTTTTGTTTGTGTTTTTATTTTCTTTTTTTCTTTCTTTTTTTCTCTCTCTCTGCCTCCAGACGGTGCAATGAAAGTATTGCATGTGTGGAGTGGGAGTACAGGATGCTTTTGTAGGTATCTGCATATGTCCATGTGATGGCCTCTGCACCAGTTGTAAGCCAGCATTTGCTAATTGCATGCAGCCAGTTGTGTACTGATTGCAGTTCTCACTGTGATTTCAGGACAGTGCTATAAAAGGGTATGTGAGATAGGCGTTGCCCTTTCAGATTGTAAGGGCGGGGACCATGCTGGTATGCTGTGGACACTGTTCTGTGAGTGTAAAGGTTAGTATCTCTCTCATAATTCAGGCTGTGTTGTAGATTAACATTTCTCCATTCATCTCGCTTGTTTCCTGTACTAAGTGTGTATGTACACTGACACCTGCAACTATATATATATATATATATATATATATATATATATATATATATATATATATAAAGATATATATATAGATATATATATATATATGTATAATAACTGACATTATTACCTACTAGCTACCAACTAGCATGGCTGTTTCTGTTCACACACTGCTATTATAGAAATCCACTAGATTTGACAGTAAATATACATGACATGCTTTGTGTACTACACATCCTATATTCCCTTTACATTCATTCCTACTATTACATGATATATGTATTGTAGCACAATGTTCTTATATAACAGTCATGGCTTAGTGGTAAATCATGCAGACTACTGTTTCCTGGGTTCGGGACTGACAGTGGGATTTTATTTTGCTTTTGAACTGACTACAGGACCTGTCATTCAGAGTGACTAAGGCACTTTTAAGCAGTTGTAACTGGGTTAGCGCTGGTTTGCGCAGAGCTCACGCATGCACACTGGCGTTTAGCTCCGCGCACACCCGCTTACAACCGCTTAACAGTGCTTACTCTGGTGCACACCCGCGCTATTTTCTTTGAAAGAAATGAAAATGGGGAGACAGGAAAGTGGTGAAAAAGGGGTCACAAAGAGGGTAAGACAGTAGGGAAACAAGCTTGGGTTTTGCAGGAGGGATGTAGGTAAGGCCCATAGCTGCCCATTTCTTCATCAGCAACAGCTGTGCATATGTTTGTAATTTGGTGTGACATTTGAAACCTACCACCCCTGAGAGAGGTGTCAGGACAACAATAATACTTGTTGTACAGCCAATTGTAATTGACAGTTTCCATGTCCAGCAGACGTGTGCGAAATGGGCAGCTATGTATGGGGCATGATTTTTTTTGTGGGTACAAAGTGCCCTTTTTTTTTTTTTTTCCAGGTGAGAGTGGTATGTCAGGTAAAGGAAGTCGGTATAGCTGGGGAGGTAAGTTGGGTAGGTCAACAGACAAGACAAACAAGACGCATACAGGGGCGGTGTATGACACATGTGGGGTGGGGGGTTACACAATTGACGGGGACGGATGTTTGGATATCCAGAGCCCATGAGCCCACAGATGGCAACAGTGGAACTGATATCCCCACCCATGGGCAGTTGCCACTGTTCCTTCACTGCCCAGGACGGGGCTGTGCTGGGGGCTGTGTAGGCCGGGCAACAGGCATGCCTGTTAGTTGTGCCACCTGTGCCTCAAGCTGGCGTAGGGGCCCAAGAACAGATTCCTGGATCTCCCTACGCACCACAGTCCGGACGCTACTGAGGGTGAGTGGTGGTTCTCCTCCGGCCACACTTGCAGAGGGGGGACGAGCCCCATCCCCTGCAGCGCTTCCACCCGCAGGTGGCACAGGGCCACGGGAGGAGGGTCCGGACTGGGCACTACTGCCAGGTGCACTCGCCAGCTGAGGTGGGAGAGGTGGGTCCTCTGGAACCCGCCTTCCCTGTCGTCCTATGTTTTGCATTATGTCATGACAGTTTGGGTTAGTAACATACAATACCATTCGCAATTAGTTGTAACAGCATGCATTAGTATTCCCATTAACCAAACACCCAGATATTCACACCATTGAACAGCGAGCATAACACATGCATAATTTGAACAGCAATACACAGTCCAACAACATGCAGGGTTGATTGATGGCAACAGGCCATCAGGTTTGGATGTATGAACAGGGCAGATGCATCAACGTACATGCAAATATGTATGACCCAACAGGACGAATGTCCAGGGGTGTTAATTGTGATTGCACATACCAATTTCACGTGGAATGGATTATATGTGGTTATAGGGTAGGGTGAAGAAAATATAATTAACACCTTCAAATGCCAATACATATGCTGTACATTTCTAATAGCTGCAGATATATACACACTACAGTTCTACCTACAGTTTCCTATGTGATAACTACTTCATGTTGGTGATAGGAATGTTACTGCTACATCAATATACATTTTCATTTTTATTCATACACGTTCATATCTGGCTTTGTTCAGCTACATCATCCTGCTACATTTGCTTTATATAGCTATAGACAACTGTGGATGTTTGGTATTTCAGGCTATCATACTATCTGCATATTGCAGACTGAGAGAAACATATCCAGATTTTGGGATACACATTCCAGCTGCAGCAACATTTTGAACACATTTCGCAGTTTGGTTCTGCTTGTCACATTCATTTCATTCTGTACTGACTGCAGTATACTTTATTCAGGGGTTATTACTACTTTATTGGTGGATTCATAACTCTTTCTCACACTCTTTCACTTGTTTTAATTTTTCAATTCAGGATGGTACTTACTTCTAGGCTTTATTGACATGTTTTACCTGTAGTTATTACAATCCTTTCCAACAGTCTCACTTCTGTCATGTTTCAGTATTTCAACAGGGATATATTTCACACATGTGATTTGCTCATCTTCTGCAGCTGTACTTTTCTTCCTGCTGCAGGTTGTGTACTATTATATTACAGGTGGGGCATCTTTATTTCAGACTTTATTTCAGACATTTTCATTTTTCTGTTTGGATTACAGACTGCAACACACTTTTGTAATCAAGCAATACTTGCAAACACTCTTACACTGTTACTTGCACATTTTATTACTTAGTGACTACACTGCACTCTTTTGCTAACTGCCATACTTTTATATTTATTTACAGTTACAGGGAGAGGATTACTGACCTGCCTGGTGGCGCAACCGCACCAGCCTATCACCATAGGCTCTGCGGTTCGCAGAACAGACACCTGCAGCTGTTATATAAATAAAGTAATATTAGAATACACATCTCCATAATATCAGCTAGGTTAATTTCTTACATACATAGGTTCATAGATTAGTACTAGGCTAACTGCCCTTCATTTTTTATTTTAAGCCCAGCCATCCCCCCTGAGACCTTCGAACCCTGTACCTTGTGTTTGTAAGGCAAACACCTTAACCATTAGGCCACCCTCCCAACATAATTAAATGTAACTTACTCAGTAGTGGGGCGTTGGGCATTTGCCGGGCCTCCTGGATCCAAAGGTTCAGTTGGTCCTGCTTACGTCTCTTCAGGTCCGCATGGTGGTGACGGACCTGCTCACCAGTCCTTGGAATCCCTGTGGAACTGGTGAGATCATGAGCCAACCGGTCCCACGCCTCAGCCCTATATGCTCCCCACAGGACCTGGCCCTGCATGAGTTAGGCCTCATGATTGTGGACAAGGAGCCAGACAATATCTGGACTCCTCAACGCCCCACCTCTGTGCTCGGAAGCAACTACCCTCACCTACTCCTGACATTCTGGCTGCAAGTTAGTTCTACAATCGGTTATGCTGTGTATTCCCGCCTATGGGGCTTATATATGCCGTTTTTCCCGCACTTATCTGTGATTGGCCATTTTGGAATTGTATCAGCTTCACAAAACCTGCTTTGTCATGCTCCTCTTTCTATTCATTCCTATATATTTGCTATTACTGCATTTCTAAGTACAGCTGTCATGGCTTAGTGGTTCAGTACCTTGACTATGGTGCATGGTATCCTGGGTTTGAACCTGGCCACTGCTTTTTATATTTTATGACTGTCTAGACAGGCTAGGGGGTGTGTCTGTGTAAAGGCAGTTTTGTTACAGCTTGCTCAACGTTGCCCGTCGGTTAGCTTGTTGGCGCGGTGCGCAGCTCCACGCAAATGGGTTACGCTGGTTTACGCTTCATTTGGCTGTCAGCACGCATATTACGCTCAGCTCAGCTAGGGGCACACAGTTTCAGCGTGTTAAACCACGGCTCACCTACGGGCACTCATTTTGCACCTGTTGAACCATTGCTCACCTATGGGCACTCATTTTGCACCTGTTGAACCATTGCTCACCTACGGGCACTCATTTTGCACCTGTTGAACCATTGCTTACCTACGGGCACTCATTTTGCACCTGTTGAACCATTGCTCACCTACGGGCACTCATTTTGCACCTGTTAAACCACTGCTCACCTACGGGCAGATGCACTCAACTTGTTAAACTATAGCTCAGCTATGGGCACATCTGGCATTTGTTATTATTTTGTTATCTCACATTTCTTCAAAATAAATGGCCTATTTCATTACATTTTACATAAAATATAATTTTATATGTGTACATATATGTCAGGGACTTGTTTCGTGCTTATTTCACTGAAAATAAAATTTGATGTTGTGGGGGCTCGAACCATGACTGCCTGCTCTTCAGCCGATGTCTCTACCACTACGCTATTGCTTTTTGGCTTACTTTGCATAGTTAGTTCTTATATGCTTTTCCACTTACTGCTAACTGTGGCTGAGCTACGGCACGCCCACAAACGAGCGCACTCACGGGCAAACATCTTTACAATTTAAAAAAATATATAACATGTTCATTTATATGATTTTATGTTCATAGTCTGTGGGGGCATGTGTTGTGTTGTGTTTATTCACATTTCCATGTACTCTGTCGTAGGGGTTTACTTTGGGCACTTTTACTCTTCTGGGGGCATGTCTGCTTGCAGGGCTCGGCCTACGGACATGCCCCCTACTGTCTTCCACGGACCGTGTTAGCCTTAGGTGTGATTCAGCATGCCCTTATGCATATGCATGACATGCTGACGTCACACCGTTTAACTGCAGCCTCCGTGTAAGCCTTGTATCTCTTACACGGAGGCTTCGTGAATCCTGCCCATAGTCTTTTCTGTAAAAACTGCAATATATTATAATGCATGCAAACCACAAATTATATTTTTTCTAAACTTTCACAAAGACGTTTTCATATCTTGAACACTGTATAACCTAGACATATATTGTTAGTACATTTTTGTTAACCAGACTTAAGCTTTCACATGACAACAAGAAATTCCTCAGGAAGTGCATGTTTATTCAGATATTACAGAAATATGAAAATATGCATTTAATTCTATAATTAAATATACAAATAATTCTGGATATCTCTCAAAAGTGCAACTTACAGTGCAACTATTAAAAACAGTTTTCTTCAACATCTAAGGTTTTACCTAATGTCATTCAATGGTTTGTAAATCGCTTGGTTTTTGAATTATTAAGTGCATGCGGAAATATTGATTATTTTCATAATTACTAATGAATAACTAGCAATATTTTCAGTTTAGTGTGATATAAACCAGCATTTTCAGTGAATTGTCCTGTCTTCCACATTGGTATTTTGTACCATACACCTCAATGAAATGTAGGTCTCTCAGTTATGCAAGTTGTTGTTGTGTCTTTTGGTTTTTCCCGGTTAGGGGTCGCCACAACGGAACTCCGGTCCGCTAATGATTGGCAGTTGATTTTTATGTACCGGCTTGCCAGGCCTGATGCACAACCTTCAACGAAGGTACGCCCATTCACGCATGTCTCCACGCAGAAGACGCTCTAGCTGAGAATCGAACTGGACAGTGTCCTACTGTGAGGCGACAATGCTACCGCAACACCACCACCGTGGGTCTCTCAGTTATGCAAATATGAACATAAATATGAAAGTATTAGCAATACGTGGCAAAGACTAATTTCTCCACTGCAGGACATCCTAGATAAACAGTCTTAGTGGCATTCTGTTAATAACTTCTTGTCCTTTCTAAAATCGCCTATTGTTATCTGGCAAGTGACTTAGTTAAAGAAGCCAGAATCAAAAAAATTCTAGATGCCATTAGGAGCTATGGGTATGAACTGGAAGTATACAAAAAGGCTATTTTTGACCTACTGGATATGAAGCAGGCCTTAGTTCATTTCTTATCAACATAATGAAAAGGATGGTTGAACACAGCAGTTAATAAAGAAACCTCACACATGATCAGAGGAGGGCTTTTGCTTGTGAAAAGGGCACATATTCCGCAGTGGTGACTGAGGGATATGATGAACTCTCATGAATATGGTACATGTATCAATACAGCTCGGTGCATTCATAGGAGCACATAAGGGAAAGGAAGTTATCAGCCTTAACGTGCTTATTTCACTGGCTTAATTTAATTTGACCAGCTTAAGGGTAGAAATGTATAGAACAATTCTGCAAAAGGGGGAAGCAAACAGAGGGAATCACATAAGGGGAATTACTAAGGAAAGAACAGGATGGGGAAGGAAAAGGTACTTTTTCTTTTTTGTGGGGGGAAGCAGTCATTTTCTATATAGCAAAAAGGTAAGGTGGAGAACGAAATAAAGTCATTTAAAAGAATGGTTGGAGAGTTAGTGTAGGTAGCAAAGGCGTACCCACAAACATAGAAGGTAGACAACACACTGATAAGGATATGCTGACACACTGAGGGAGGGATAGCACAGCAGATAAGGAGACATCAGAAAACCACTGGGAAAAGAATGGTGAGGGGAGGACGGGGCAATAAACAATGGAGGGCACAGACACAAAAGGGAGTAGAACAACAGCATGAGGAAATAGAAGTGGTATGACCATCAGTACGTCACTGCTTGTGTTGGACCCAGTTGGAGTCTAGATCCCACCTTGGGACCTTCACCAGTGGGTCCTGGCTATGACAGTGCAACAAGTGGCAGACAGAAATGTGACAATGCAAGCTACAAAAGGAATCTTTTCAGGTGGCCAATGTGGGTATTAAGATGCCTGTTCACCAAGTCCAGTAGCAACTTCGTAAGCTGGGTCTGTCTGATGAAGATCTCCTCAGCTCTTTCAGAGCAAATGGAGAAAATTACAGTGCACCTAACCAGTGAATCTTCAGCAGAGGCAGAACTAGAGGACTTATATGACATCTCCACAGGTGTCTTTGGGGAGATGGTCTTGACAGCCTTAGACATGAATGGTGCAGGTGATGTTGGTCGTTGGAGGCTGGTGTTCCACTATAATGCCACAGGCATAGTTTTGGATATTGCTGTGTAAAAAAGGAAAATAAATGGAAAGAAACAACAAAACATCCCCCAAAATAATCAACAGAATATATAGTGACAAAGAGGGCGGGGGAGAGAAATGCAAAGATACTGTGTAATATAGTACTACATATTAAAGAAAACATGTTTGGTCAACTAATCTCTTGATATATCATGAGTAAAGAAGTTTAGTACAAATGCAGACTTATGTAACCTGATATGTGCAGCCTCTAGCAACTGAATCATTTGTACAGTATGTTCAATTGTACAGTAAATGAACTGTCTGTAATATTGTGTGCTGTGACTAGCATTAAATGCAGTAATGTCTTTGTATGAGATTATTTAGACATGTCTTCCCCTCTGTGGTGTAGAAGTTATCCTGCCTGTCATATGCAGCTACGATAAACTGAAGCAGATTGGGTCCCACTGACATCCCAGGCATCAAACTTGTAATTCAACCTCTACACCAACAAACACACATGCACGCACCACGCACTTGCACATGCACACAAACACACACACACACACGCACACACGCACACACACACACACACACACACACACACACACACACACACACACACACACACACACACACACTTATGCTGAACTGCAGTATGTAATATAGGGGGAAATAAATCACTTGTTGAGGGAACAGAATCCAAAACCATCTTATTATGCACCATAAAAGATTGAGCCACTCTTGTAGCACTGCTGCAGCCACATATCAAGCAACTAACAAGCACACGTACTATCAAACTATTACAGCACCCATGTATCAAGCAGCTGAAAAGCACACATACTGTCAAACTATTACAGCAGCCATGTATCAAGCAGCTGACAAGAACACATACTGTCAAACTATTACAGCAGCCATGTATCAAGCAGCTGACAAGAACACATACTGTCAAACTATTACAGCAACCATGTTTCAAGCACCTAATGAGCACATGTACTATCAAAGTATTACAGTGACCACATATCAAGCAACAACCACATGTATTATCAAACTGTTACAGCAGCCACATATCAAGCAACTGTCAAGTACATGTACTATCAAATTATTACAATAGTCATGTATCAAGCAACTAATGAGCACACGTACTATCAAACTGTTACAGTGACCACATATCAAGCAAGTAACAAGCACATGTATTGTCAAACTATTACAGTGGCCTAATTGACTTAATCAGTTGAGGCACAATGCATACAAACCAGAAGGTGCTAACATATTCCCCACAATTATGGTGCCTAAGAAGTTTAAATGCATTATGCATGTGTGTACAATATTTACAATGAGAAAATGAAAACTAAAACTTCTAACTTTACAGTGTAAAACAAGGATACTAACTCTTGCACCTGGAAAGGAAGCCCAACCTCCTCTGGTACAACAGAAGTACATTACAGTATAGTCCTAACTGTCAGGATAGTAATAATAATAATAACAACACAGTGCATCTCAGAAATATCACTCTGACATCTTCTCATTGGTTAAAAAGGTCTGGATAACCCCTCCTTAGCTCACTGTAATGGTATCTGTACTAATGGGGAATGCTAGCGGCATCGGTCACTGCTTTTCTGAGGCAGTGCCAGGCATCCACCTTACGCAAGGACCCTCATAACAGTCTTTCAGCAGATGGTTCTCACAATCTCTATACAACAGGGGGAAAATATTTTGGTCTCCTTTGATTACGAGATATCAGGTTGGCATAATGGTTAAGGTGTTTACCTAACAGACACAAGGTGCAGGGTTTAATTCTCACATAGGGTAATTGGCTAGGCTTAAAATGGCCCACAAGGGCAGTTAGTCTAGTGCTAATCTAGGTTTGTTTGAACCGAGCTGAAATGGGGTGGGCTACCAGCCACAACTCTGAGCTGAGATACTAGAGGCTTCTGAGCCTCTCAAAAACCATAAGTTGCCCGTTTTTTTTTTTTTTTTTGATTATACAATTTACTGCACTTTTTATTGTGTTCTGCTTATTTAATACTGTATTTTAAAACTGTAAATTAATCTGCATTATTTGTACTGCATATTTCTGCCCTACTGTGCCTGTTAAATTGTATTTTGTTCTTGTTTTCACTGTTGCAAAGTTGTTGCTTTTTTTGCTATTTTCATGGTTTGCAAATAATTGTTGCTACGTTTCACTATTTGCAAAGCATTTGTTCTGTTTGTTCTGTTTTCCTGCCAAGCCGTGTTTTAAATAACTGATATTTGTTTGCTATTTAAAACATTCTTTAGTGTCTGCTCACTGTTTTTCTGCTGTTTAAAACATGTTTTAGTGTCTCACTGCTGTTTTTCTGCTGTTTAAAACATTTTTTTAGTGTTTCCCATCTATATTAGTGTAGCTAGTAGCTGTACCATAGTCCAGCTACAGGTTTGCTGCATCTGTGTCTGTTTACAGTGGCTGTTGTATTCTGAGCACATTTTCCAAGCCATTTTTGATTGAAAGGGTTCCTTCTGTAACCTTGTGAGAGAAGTGTGCTGATTGGAATCTCTCTGGTGAAAGGTGGTTGGTCTAGGACTTGGAGTAAGCACCCTCATTGGTTCTTTTGAGTTTTTTAAAGTTTTCTTAAGTTTTTAGCTTCTGGTATTTAAGCCCTGTGTTTGAGTGTGTTTATAAGTGTATAGACTTGGGTGATCCAGACAGAATCAAAGCCAGAGCTCCAAGTAAAAAAAAAAAAAGCTACCCAAGTGGACATCCAGCATCACCAAACTTTACAACAAATGCAAAAAGTTGCTGTGTAAGAAAATTAAGGCGAGGCCCCAAGAATGGAAAAGTACCCTGTTTAGCCTCGACAGGCAAATAAGACATCATGTCAAATTGTCTAAGGTAACTTTGAAAAAAACTTATCAATCATACCCAAGGATAACCATAAGGCCTTTTACAGCTACATACATAGCTTAAATGGTATGACACAAGCATGTACCAAACTAGTGACTAATGGTATCACACATACTGATCCTGCAGAGATAGGAAACCTGCTAGCAGACAGATTTGGTAAAAATTTCACTCCCTTATCTCCTCCAAATGTATCACAAACCTTGCCCTAACTCCCCCACCTCCACCCTACATATCCAAAGAGCAGGTCATTAAAGCCTTGTCTAAGCCAAAAAACGCAGCCTCTATGGGACTAGAAGGCATCCCAGGCTGTCTTCTAAACAAACTAAAACATGAACTAACATCACCATTAAGTACTCTATTCAATCACAGCCTGACCACTGGCTTTGTTCCTGCTGAATGAAGAACAGCAACAGTTATTCCTCTCTGCAAAGGTGGCTTAGTAACTGATCTGGGGAATTATAGACGCATAAGTCTAACCAGCCTCATCTGTAAAGCTATGGAATGTATCATCTTGGACCACATAAATAAAGAAATAGATGACCTCCAAACCCTGCATCTGACCCAGTTTGGCTTCGTCAAGGGCAGATCCTGCCTCTTAAACCTGGTGGATTTCTTCAAAAATGTGACCAGGGCAAATCTCTGTACACAGCATACCTCAACTTGGTAAAGGCCTTTGACACAATCCCACACTCAGGCATTACCAATAAACTTAGCAAACTGAATGTAAACCCCCTTGTTGTAAGATGGGTTGTCAACTGGTTCACAAACCGGTCACACACTATCAAAGTGGATGACTCCACATCAACCAGCAGACCTGTCACCAGCGGGGTGTTGCAAAGGTCTGTGCTGAGCCCCTTATTGTTTAGTATATACTTCTCAGAAATTCGGCCAAAACTAAGGGTCTTTGGCTGACCAAGTCTGCGACAACTGCAAACTGGGTGCAATTACTGAATCCCCAAATTATGTCAGTATACTTCAGGAGGGTCTTACATAAATCAACGACTGGTGTCTTAGTCACAGTCTCAAACTGAATGCAAAGACATGCATCATCATTCCCTTCAGTAAAAACAATTGCCTTTCACACTGTCAAATTAACAGCAATACCCTATGTATGTACAAAGTGGTAAGAGATCTGGGATCACAAGTAAACTGCAACCTTAACTTTGACCACCATGTGTCTAATGTAGTAAGGAAGGATTTCTACGTAGCACACTTGATTAGCAAAGGCACCATCTCTAAAGGTTATAACCCCTCTATACTCATCACTAATCAGGCCCATAATTGAGTAGAATGCTTCTTTCTGCATGTATCTTACAAAGCACCTGCAGCAATTAGAGAAACCTTAGAGGTTTCTAAGAAGATCAAGGGACTCCAGCATGTGACTTAACACAGAACGACTAAAGTTCATGACACTTTACTCAGTATCGTATAGACTTCCTAGGGTAGACCTATGCCTGGCTTACAGAGCAATCTCAGACTCAGATGTAATGAATTTTCTGCACATCTATAAATCAAACGGGACTAGAGCTACCCATTTCAGGGACCTGAATATGGCCTGTGACTTGAATAGGACATGCTAGAGGGACAGATTTGTCTCCAAATGACTGCTGCTTCTTTGGAATAGGCTGCCAATTTGTGTGAAGCGCAACACCTCTGTGACACTATTCAAAAGGAACTTGGACAAGTGGATGGGGCACCATAAATTCTTACTGGGGATAGTGCCTGCAACCCTCCTGGACATGGGCAGTCATTAATAAACACAATCCTGAGTACTGACTAGAGTATCTGTGGTATTACATTGGGATGAAATGGCTAGGCTTGCAATGTCTTCCGGGTCAATAGCCTTGTAACCTCCTATGATCCTATGACCAATGGGGTGTTCTTCATGTATCAGTGGCATCTGAAGCCATAGCCATTCACTTGGTTTCATAGCTCTGAATAATAACTGGCATCTTGCTGCAATGTCCATTTCCCACAGTCAGATTTGTTTGCACAGCACAGAGCAGCTTAGTAGTATGGGCAGTGGCAGGGTTCAAGATTGATGATGCCATTCTGAACTTGTACAAAAAAGAGAAGTAATGTGTGAAATATAGTGCACAAAATTCAGCTTTACAGCCTGTATGTCAACTATAAGAAAGATATAGCTTTATGGCAACCCTGTGCCTACCAGACTTAACCAGGGAAGTGCAGAAAACCTTAAGCTGACATTAGCATGCCAATGCATGTGAGATACATCTCTGAGTTTCACGTTGCATGTGCACAACACCTGGTAGAACTCTCTGTGAGGCTTTACTTATGAGTGAGGCATGCAGAAGAAGCATGTTGGAGGCATTCATACGCTAAGTCCTCATTTGCATTATTTGAGCTCAGTGGGATGAATCTCTATAATAGAAAACCTTGGTGGCTGCTGAAAGGCTCATTGTGCTGTGGAAGACTATGTATAACTGTGTTGGGAAAATGAAATTCTCTTGCCGAAGCCAATCAACCATAAGGAAAGCAGAAATACTACTTGCTGAAGGCATGTGTAGTGTTCTCCTTGCAGTTACTTGTTTGTAGATGTGAATTAATGTTTGATATGGAAATCTCTGCAGTGTGTTTTAATTGTTTTAACAATGAAAAATAGTCAAAGATGTATACACAAGTGCCGAGAAGGTTAATGAGAAACATATGCAAAAGTAAATGTGAAGTAGAGCCCTTAAAGAAGTCAGACTAGCAAAACCTTGTGATATGATGCCACACATATACCTGTGTATAGCGTTTTCTTGAAACACAAATAGATGTGTCTAACATGAGCTTGGTACTGTAAAACTGAAATTATATCACTACAGCTTGTAAATGCCACTGTCCTTAACTGTGTGAATTAGGTTGGTATGTACATTTAGGGGTTGTGGTTATGTGCCTTTTAATTTGGGAAGGTTGTTCAACATACTGCTATGAGTAATACTCTCATTCTCAACCGAGTATTCAGAAAGGGTGTTACTCTATAGACTGACAAGCAGTCTATACTGGCATACTTACAGGGTGCATTCTTTATTCATGCAGAAATATGCCTGCCAAGGAAGAGCAAGTTCTCTAATGCAGAGAATGAATTATTGATTCGGGCCCTCCTCTCCATGACCAGCAGCTTTTGGGCAGGAGACTACTGACTGGCCCTATTGTAAGTGTACTTGGCAGGATTTTGTTGTGAACATCAATGCTGTCAGTGACCACGACAGCATCTATGAGAAGGTCAGATGTAGGGCCAATGACATTATCCATAATGCAAAATGAAGATGGATCTGCCTTGCGTTGGAGGGTAGGCCATTGGCTAAGTCACCACACAGGGAGATGGATGAGTTTCTGACATCTCAGGAGAGGAAATTGACTAATCACAATCCTATGGCAGGGTGTTGGACCTTGGAGCAAAGCTGCAGTGTGCCCCAAGAGTATCTACTGGAGATGGCCTAGGTGGGCATTGCTTATACTGTATTAACCCATGACTAACTTCGATTGCTTCATTTATTAGTGAACATGACATTGACTCAGTGTTTGTCATGTACTTTAGGAACATCAGAGATACAGTTTCCAAGGGCAACTTCACGAGATAAGGCATATTTTCCATTGTTGCCAGTATTCACCATACTATTAAGTCTGCACTGGGAATAGAATTGAGTTGATTGGTTATACTTGTACTGGGTCTTCTGCTAAGGTTCCTTCGATGATGATTCTCTGTCCAGCTACACCACCATGGACCTTCCATCATCTGATTTTGGAGAGAAATCTGACTGTGATAAAGATAGCAGTGAACAGCTGGCATGCTCAGACAGTACAGCATCAGTATTGGCACAGTAACTGTGTACACCAAGATCCCTCACCCAGACCATGAACACACCCTGCATACCTGTGGAAACCACCCATGAGAGAGACATCACACCATACCACAGGATAGTTTGGTGTTGACACATGCAGTCAGGGCAGTATGTCACTCCCATGGCCCAGTCATCCATGTCTGCCACAAGTCCCATAGTGTGAGGGAGTGACAGAATGGCTGTGTGTACTGATGCATGTATATTGCATAGGTACCACTTTCCCCAGAACTAACTGTATCAGTGGGTGCAACCTAATGTATTTGCAAGGCCATTGTGCAGTCATAGACTGCCACCACCTTAGCCTTTTGAGAAATGATATGGGTACTGCAGGGTATGTGGGATGACCTATTGGAG
>NC_056737.1:1325562142-1325587142 GCF_019279795.1 Protopterus annectens | reverse complement strand
CAGATTCCCCATAAAGACCACCATGACTGCTGTCTTTTTTGTTTGGGTGCTTCCCACAATCATATGCAGTGTTTTTCTGATGGACATTTGTACCTAAGACCCTTTGTAGTCACCTCTCCTCTTTTTCCATATACATGGAGAACCAATTTCTTAAGTTGTTGGCTCAGGGTGCTGTGGCAGAATTCTCCTGCCCCAAGGGCTAGACATCTGCCAAGAAAAAGGCCAAAACAGTCAAGCCTGATCTGTCTGCTGTCCATTCTCCCCTGGACATCTCTCTACAGGCTGGTGACCCTGAAGACCATCCAGTGCTTTCTTCGGATTCCTTTGCCATGACTCCATTGGAGGCTTGCATGGATCCGACTTCTCCCATGTCCTCAGAAGCTTTTCAGATGTCTTTACCTGATGTTAAGAGGGAACCCCATCTGATAATATCTGAGGGACTGAGGGGGAAATTCCTCAGATTTTAGAGTGGGAGGAGGTTCCTATGACTGTTATAAAGTTGGTCAGGAGTCTGACCCTCTGAGGGTGTTTTGAGCAGATGTCCTACAGAAAAAGAAGCAGAAGACAAAGCATCTTTCCCTTGTTGTGAAGGATCCCCAACATGAATAGCAGGATTTCACTCAGAGTTAATGTAATACTTTGATGGCCTTGAAGGCACCTCAAGGCATCTCTATTCCTGCTCCCCCTCCCAGTCTTCTACTCCAGTCAAGAGGCATAGGGAAATGGATTCCTCAGGTGATTATCTGGTTTCAGGGGAAGAATCTGTAGCCTATTCTTCCCAAATCTATTCCCCCTTGGACTACAATTCAGAGGAATAGGATTCTTTAAGTCCAGATGCCCCCTTGGAAGAGCTCTTCTTTGTTGATACTGTTGCCAGTATGATGGACTATTTTAAGTGGGATTGTTCCCAGGTCTATGATATTTAAAAAAGGTAAAATGAACTCCTGTAGATGGAATCTCCCAAACCATCTGCTGTTCCTCCTGTTATGGCTACCCTTTTGGATACATTTTCTGCAGATTCTGTAGACCTTGACTCTCAGCCTCCTGCACCAAAAAGCCAGATGGGTTTTACAAGGTGCCTGAAGAGTGCAAATTTATTTATAAATGCCTTTCTGCTGACCCTTCTGTAGTGTCAGTCTCTTCTGACAAGTCATCCAAGTGGTAGCCCTCTGTCAAGCTGCTTCATTCTGACAAGGATAGTAAGGCAATGAAAGCTTATGTTTACACTGCTGCAACTTTGTCCTTTAGGGCCATTAGCTACCAAACTCAGAAAACCATGTATGTTTTGGTCCTTCTTTCTCAGGTTTCCAAGGTGATTTTTGACCTTCCTGACTCTGAGGGGAAGGCTTTTACTCATTCCCTGCTGGGCTCCACTTCACAAATTGTCATCATTCAATCAAATGCAGCTGTGATGCAGCTGATGCCTCTTCCGGGCTGCTGCTTTGGTTCAGTCATGGGCATTATTCTGGCTTTGACTTTAGGCTTTGCCTATGACTTCAAGGCCAAACATTTGGATGATTCTTTGGATAACACAAGTGCTTTTTGGAACTGCTGCTGCTGAGCTATTAAAGTCCCTCTAGGATGAGGCAAAGCCTTGCAGGAGCTAAACACCATATTTTTATTTCTCCTATTCCTAAGTTTCAGAGGAGCTATTCTTCCAAGTCTATCTTTGTTTGTAGGGAATTTCCCCCTCCTCCTAAGGGTAGGAAGGGTTCTAGGCATCTTCATCCTGCTAAGTCTACTCAGACTCCTTCCTCCCAGAAACCATCTGTAGATTAATGTGTGTATATGTACTTTTAAGAAGTTATCCAAGGGCTTGCACAAGTGTATAAATACTGAGCACGTTAGCCATTTTGTAATTAACTGTTGAGATGTAAGCATGTATGTATGTAAGGTCTGTCTGTTAACCAGATTGTTTGTATTTTATGATGCTGCTATCCATCCTGATGTGTTTCTATGTATTAAAACATCTAAACAAAATACCCCACCTGCTTGTCATTTATGTTAGAGAGAGATGAGCAACATGGTATCAGAAGTGGGATGCCTAAAGGGCATGAAGTTAGAATCGGCATGGCGAAAATTACACAAGGCACTTGCTTGGTACTGGTGGAATATACAGCAGTGAATCATCCCTAAAATGTGCATACTTTGCAAAACAGGTCAGAAATGAATTTCAGGTATTAAAACTTGCTTTGTACTATTTCTTATTCGCAAAATATGAAACAAGACCTGCAGAATATTCTAAATGATATTTGCATAAACCGATATGTACAACATTGATACAGATATTCAAATCACTATGGAAAATGTTTGAAATAAAGTCCGAATTGCATCAAATGAATAAAATAAAGAGAAATTACCACATTTTCACAAAGGATGTATTTTTCATATTAAGCAAAGATATCTGAGTTATCAGATGTGTATAAAGTGTTCACATGTTTATGCAGTGTTACAGTAAAGTTATTTTACAAAATACAGCCATTTCAGTGCATATTTTGCAAAGTACAGTATTTCAAAGAGTTTATTGTGCATTTGAATGTTATTATAAACTCACAGAACTGTTTGCTAGTACATAACTACAAGGGCCATATTTCATTGTGTTTGTGTATACTTTGTAGGCATGGCAGATCAATTTCGAAAACCCAGTGCACTTGTGTTTGATAGTAATATTGCTGAGAACTGGAGAGTGTTTGAGCAAGAGTATGACATTTTCATACAGGCTGCATTTTCTGATAAAGATGACCGTAGAAAAGCATTTATTTTACTCAATGTAGCTGGGCAGAGCCATAGAAAGGGAACGCTCATTTGTGTATGCACCTGCTATCGATATAGGAGAGGGGGAAAAACATCATATTGTTATACCAGCTGAGTCAAGGGAAGATTCTGAGTGCTTAAAATGTAAATTTAGAGAAATGTGTAACCCCCAGATGAATGTTACAATGGAAAGGCACTTATTTTTAAAGACATTATTTCTTTATTTATTTTCTATTAAAAAAAAAAGAAGGGTTTCGTAAACAACTGAGAAACAGTAATGATTTATTCAGAATGTTCAAAGAGTCCAATAATTCTTCCCAAAGGTAGATCAAAATGGGTTACTATTTACAATATATATAAGCCAAACAAAGCAGCATATAATACAAACATAGAAATTTCTATTCCCCTACTTGAACTCAGTGAATACTTATCCTGTTAATTTTTCATTGATTTTTACTTATAATAATTTAATTAATTAATTAACTAATTCAACAAGGTACCATTCGTCAGAGTTCAGATTCAAATGTAATAAATTAACATCATATATATTAGCAGTAACAGTAGAGTGTTTTGAAAAAAAAATGCTGTCATGGAGACTAATGCTTTCTTCAAAGTATGATTTAGAAATGCCATGTATATCCTGGTTAAATAATAGTAGCAAGCTCTTAGTACAAATGTCATCAGTTTTCTGTCTAAATATAGTTAGTATCAACTATGGCAGGTATCACAGCTACGAGTGCTGTTTGATCAATCCTAATATGGTGTGTGTGGATGCAGCTGTATCTGGCAGCTAGTACAAATGTCATTATTATTCTGTCTAAACATAATTAATACCAATTATGGCAGGTATCAGAGCTTTGAGTGCTATTTGATTAAGTTTGACATGGTGTATGCGGATGCAGCTTTGTCTGGAAGCTGTTATATATTGCCGTTTTCGTCTCTGGGAAGCTGTGGGTTGCAGCTTGTAATTGAGGTTTACTGATGCTTGTGAATTAGGAAGAGACATTTCGTGTTTTAGCCTGGATCTAGGGGAACAGGGTGAATGTAACTGTGATTTGGGATATTTTAGCAGAGAATGGTTTGTCTGTACATCTGCTGAGTGAGAGGTGGGAGGGCTGGAGGAGTGTGTTGTCTCTTGTTATGGCGGCATGTTGGGAGGTTTTTTTTTTTTTATCTGTTTTCTCTCTGTTTTCCTGGCTGCTGCCTTGCTGAAATGGAAGAAATTTAGGCTTGAAGTTGCAGTGAAATGAAGCTTTCCTTCAGGTGCACCACGAGCTGCTGGTATGCAGTACTAGACACGCTAACAGAAACAGATGCTCCCAGGTTGCTATAGTAATGGAGACAGAGCGACAATAATTCTTAATGGCTCTGAAGAGCCTCTGAGATGATTCTCGGCAATGACGTTTTTGGTTTTAAAAAATATATATGTAATAAAAGGGCTGTTTTAAACCACATGTACACATATTGATGGTCTCCCAACACTTTGTTTAGCTCCTTAAGTTGATTTTTGATAAAATAATAATAATAATAATAAGCACACTTTCATATTTAAAATGTATTTTGGTCCAAACACATTAAGGACTTACATAAGAGTGGAAGTCTTAGTTATTGTGAAAGACTAAGAGCACTTGGTCTTATGCAATGCCCTTTGCAATGGTCTAGGAGGTGAACTTGCTCAGACTTGTTGGACATATGGAGATAGCTGATTCTAGGGGTGTTTGTGGCTGCCAGGAAGTTCTGGAGAGTCATCGGATTTCCTTCATGGAAATATCTGTGGGAATGGAAGGTGTGTTGAGTGGTTCGTTGACAGAGTGGCCACTGCATGGAACGGGCTGGTAAAATGGAACAGAACAAATATTGGTTTGGATATTTAAAACAGCCTGGAAACACACCACATGAATTAGTGAATGGTATTCTGGCAAAACTGGATGGGCATTATTGCCCGTGCTTGAAGTACTGATATGTGTGTATGTAAGGATGGAAATATACTTTTAACAAATAAGAAACTAGAAGGGTCTCATAACTTAAAGTCTATGGACTGTATAAACATGCTTGAAAGGAGCTAATAATAAGATTAGGAATGATTTTCATTCCATGGCTAGTGTGGATCTTAGTTTTGTTAACATTTATTAATTTAAATTTGTTATTTCATAAAAACATTTTTAGTATGCCTGACCAAAACATTACTTTACTGGTAAACATTCAAAGTATAAAACTGATAATTGCCTTTATAAGCTCAAACATATACTTTATAGTTATCAGAGGAAAATGTTTAATAGTCACAATAAAACAAAAAATACATAGTCTAAATAACCTAAGATGAATTTAACTTTATCTCTAAATACCAATAGCTTAAACAATCCTAGCAAGAAATCAAATCTACTGAAATATTTAAACCTGAACAAAGCACAAATTGTTTTCCTTCAAGAAACTCATTTCAAAACAAATGACAATTACAAATGGAATCCTAAGGAATATATAATATTGGCACAATCCACTTATAAGACAAAGACAAAAGGGGCAACAGTTTTATGGAAAATAAATGTGATTAACTCAGAAATCATTTATAAGTATGAAGATAAAGAAGGTGTTATGGCATTAGTAATAGTTAAATATAATAACAGAATATGGACCCTAGCCATTCTATACTGGTTCCGAGGCATTTGATCAGGAACTGTTAAAAAACACTTGGATTTAATTTCCAATAATTATAAAGACAACTTAATGTTAGGAGGAGATTTTAACTGTATATGTGATATTTCTGAAACTACAAATAAAAGACTACTGCATACAATCTGTATTATCAAAAGCTTTAAACAAGTGGGTAGAATCATTTCATCTTGTAGATGCTTTTACATTTAAAGAAGATAAACATTTGTTGTTTTCCCATCAAGATCACAGACTTGGTACCCAAACTAGAATAGATAAAATATTTGCTGCCCATGTCTTACACTCAAAAATCATTAATTTCTCAATCACTCCCAGCCCCTTTTCAGACCACAATTCATTGATACTAAAACTTCAAAATGGGTACAAACCATTAATCTTTAACTCCAGAATTCCAGCATATATAACTAAAATTAAAGAGTTCAAACCCTTGTTATTACCTGAATTACAGTTCTTCTTAGATATTAATTAGACCACAGAGATAAATAAAATAATGATATGGAACTCATTAGAAACTTACATATATGGTAAAACCCTAACTTGGTATAAAAAATAGAGAATGGGATTCTGAATTATTAGATCTACAGTCCAAACTTTTGTCAGTAAAAGCTGAAAAAAATTTAAATCATTTGGAGATGAAAAAGAAAGTAGAAATATTAAACAATAAATACAACAAAATTCTAACACATAAAACTAGTTTAGCTTTATAAACACTAAAAATGAATACCTTGGACACTTCTCCCAAATATCAACATAATGTATCCACAAGAATCAAAATACAATCAAAAGTTAATAGCATTAAGAGTATCTTCCATGAAAAGAAAGGGTAAAATGTCTCGGGTATTGGTGGCATTCTCAATACCTATAAAATCACTATATGGAACATTTCCAAAATGAAAGTATACATATTGATCAATTAAATCTAGATGAAAAATGTTCCAATATAAAAAAAATACCAGAAAAATTAAAACTAGAGATACATAGAAATGACAGATACAATAAAATAGGGTAAAAATAATAAAGCTCCAGGTATAGATGGCATAATTATGGAAATATATAAACTTTTTCCTTCAAATATACTATCTCTCTTCCATAATATTAATTAAAAGAATGAAAATACCACTATCCAAAACAATAAATAATGATCAAACTGGATTTATATATCATAGACACACACGTGACAATATTAAAAGGATAATTTCTCTTACAGATTATGTTAATAAGAAAAAATAAAGAAACACTCATAACTGGCTTAGATATACAGAAAGCATTTGATTCCCTAAATTGGGACTATTTATTCAAAATTCTGGTGTTATTTGAATTTCCTCTTTCCTTTGTTCATCTACTAAAGAATATATATATATATATATATATATATATATATATATATATATATATATATCAATAATTTAGCGTATGTTAAGCTAGGTCCTTTCACTTCTGAATCTATACATATAATAAAGGACACTAAGCAAGGATGTCCCATGTCACCAATTCTGTTTGCTTTGGCTATTGAAATATTGCCAGATTCAATATGTAACAATACAAAAATCAAAGGAGTAGGTGTTTATAAACAATGCAAAACTAAAGTAATGCTCTTTGCTGATGACATATTTTAACATTATCCAATACAAAGGAGACATTAGAAGAATTAGATATTTTAATTGACACATTTTACAGGACTTCAGGACTCAATTGCAGACGAAGGGGAATCACATTATAGGGAAACAAGAATCTAACTTAAAGTATCTAGAAATTGAGTTATGCAAGGATAATAAATAATGAATTAGCCTAAAAAAACTACAATAATAATAAGTGGAACAAAATAATATTAACATTTGAAGATAGACTACAATTAATAAAAATGGTTTTACTACACAAGATTCTATATATAGCTTTGCAAATACAACTATTACCAGAAAGGAATATACTCAAAGAAATAAACTCATGCCTAATAAAATTTTTATGGTTTCCCAAAAGAAACATAATAGCTTTAATACATCATATCAGACCATGGAAACAGGGAGGATTAAACGTTCTTGATGTAGAAACATATATAAAAGCATCAATATCTAAACCAATCTCAGATTGGATAAATCCAAATTATTCTGCAAATTGTAAAGAATTACTAACTTTAATATCAATAAATGAATTCGATTTACAAAAAAAATTCAAATAACAGATAAAAACAATTTGCCATGGCACATATGTATTAGTATACAATATAACATAACTAAGCCCAGTAAAACTTGTATGATTATTACATTGACTCATTTAGGAAAATTATTAATACAAATATAGATTTAAAAATCTGGTTTGATTTTTAACACCATTCATAGTTACAAAGAGTTATCCACATAAAATATACAGAAAAATAATTAATTCCTGGGAACAAAAAGGCTTTGTTGGTTTTAATGTATCAAAGAACTAAAAGTTCTGGATATGCAAACAATAGAAACAACATACAAAATTCCACAACAAGATTGGCTAACTATGCAAAGCATTCTGATGTATTCACAAGATTTATGCAGAATAATTTGTAATTCTTCATTTAAAGAAATACCTAAACTTACGAAATGCCTATATGAAATCTTATATAATGATTATGACATGGGAAGTAGTATTTCAAAATGGTACAAGATATTGATAAATTATAAAACAACACCAAAATCCTCATATTGGAATTATATAACAAAAGGACACTCATTATAGCTAACTGAAGAAATTAAATCAAATAATTTATTATCAATCAAATATACATCCTTTGGGAGGATGGCCTAATGGTTAAGGTGTTTGCCTTACAAACACAAGGTACAGGGTTTGAATCTCACAGGGGATAATTGGCTAGGCTTCAAATGGGTCACAAGGGCAGTTAGCCTAGTATTAATCTATGAACCTATGAACCTATTTACACAATACTGGAACGTTTTTAATTGGAAATACTTGCACAGAGCATTCTTAACTCCAGATAGAATTACTAAAATTAATTCTTTCACAAAGGAAATATGTTGGAGGTGTGAGCAAATACACAATGCAGAGTGGAATCACATTTTTTTGCAACTGTGTTAAAATTAAGCCATTTTGGAATGGTATTAAAAACTTTTTACAAGCTTTATTTAATGAATTGTTTAACTTATCTAAAGTTCTAGTATTATTAAATGTGTACAAAGGTCCTCATTTGAATGAGTGAAATATGTATCTAGTATGGACAATACTTGCAATCTCAAGGAAGTGTATAACAAGAAGATGGAATACAAAAACAACACTGACTTTGGAATACTTCTACAGCCTACTGAAGACCACAGCATTGTTGGAAATTAAAATGAAAGAATTAAGGATTCGTCCTAAGCCATTTATTAACAATCCATGGAAAAAAGTCTTATCACTGATTGACACTTTACAACAACTGAACAGATACACTCTGATAACTGGATTGTTATACCTATAAAGTAATTGTATAGATTGAGCTCTGTTATAGTGTTAAGCTGATGTAAATAGTGCACATAGTTATTTAAGATGTTATATACAAATACTATGGGATTTATTCAACTGTATTTGAAAAAATAATTTTTGAGAAAAAAAAAAAGAAATGAGAATAGCTCTAGAAGGCGCAGTGATAAAGCGCATGTTGATAGTATGCAGCACGTAATTAAAAGAAATAGGCTCAAGTACATGGCAGCAACTGTAGCCCCTTCAGCACTCACTGGTAAACCCCAGAATTTTCCAGCAAGTTCCAGAGTTTGCACAGTCTCAGAGAAACATATAAGATTGAGCCAGCAAACTGAAAGTATGGGTTCTAACCTAGTTTCATTGCCAGCTGTCATAATTCTTGTGGAAGACATGAATCTAACATGGAAAAATGTTTAACTTTTGGTCAACAATGTCACAAATGTAATAAATGGAATAATTTCAAAAGGTTTTATAAATCAAAAGGCCCATATTCTTTTAAGGGGGAACATTTTAAGAAACGAGATGATCAATTAGAAAGCTGCAACCCTACTCTTTATGTTGATGGTGTGTCACTGCTTCATGAAATGGTTAATGTAGTAGATTTAAGGGCAAAGAATGAAGTATTTTGTACTGTTCGGATAAATGGCAAACCCATACACCTCAATGTTGATACAGGTCCCAAATGCAATGTTATCTCATCAGAGACATTTACAAGAGTGTGTTATGGTGAAAGGCTTGATTTGGCAGTGTGTGAAGCTTGTTCCTTATAGAGGTGAAGAAATTCAGACTGAAGGCTCGGTAGTGTTTTCATGTTACTCTGCTGGAAGAACCTATGACTTATTATGTTATGTGATCAAAAGGCACATACAGTCATTATTGGGGCTCAGAGATAGTTTGAAAATGGGGCTGCTTTCATTTAATAAGGAAGTCCACCAAGTTAGCTTAAAAGACCACTACTCTAATTTCACCCAGTACATTTTTCCACCTTTGTTGATCTTTTTGAAGACAAACTAGGCAAGCTTCCAGTTGTGTACTCCATGAAGTTAGACCCAGAAGTCAGTCCAGTTATCAGGCCAGCACATAAAATTCCAGTAGCCATGCAGGACAGAGTCAAAGCCAAGTTATATAAAATGGTGCAATAAGGTGTGATCTATCCAGTTGCAACTTCAACTGAATGGGTATCTTCCATAGTGGTAGCTCATAAGAAAAGCTCAGATGAAATCAGAATATGTATTGATTCATGGGATTTGAACAAAGCACTAAAAGACCTCATCATCCAATGTGCACAGTCAAAGAAGTCACAGCCTTGATGCCAAATGCCACTGTTTTTTCTGTCTTAGATGCAAAGAGTTCATTTTGGCAAATTCAGCTTGACAAAAGATCCTTATTGCTCACTACTTTCAGTACTATGTTTGGCAGGTACAGATTTTTGAGAATGCCATTTGGGATTAATTCTGCAAGTGAAATCTTTCAATGAGCAGCAGATCAATTTTTTTCTGGGAATTCTTGTGCTGTTATAGTAGAAGACATATTAGTAAGAGGTAATGGTGAAGCATAGCATAACTGAAACCTCAGAAAAGTTCTACAAAGGTCACGTCAAGTAAATCTTAAGCTCAACCCACACAAATAGAAATTAAGGCTATGAGAATTTACTTATGTTGGTCATTTATTTACTAGTACAGGCCTACGACCAGAACCTTCAAAGCAAACAGCCATTCTCGAGATGCCTGCTCCAGACAATATACAAGCCTTGAAATGTTTTCTTGGCATGGTCAACTATGTAGGCAAGTTCATTCCAGACTTGGGCCAACTTTCAGCACTGCTCAGAAAGCTGACATGTAAAGATGCATCCTGGTCTTGGTTAGAGCCACACCAAACAGCATTTGATGTCCTGAAACAGACAATTGTTAGTCCACCAACTCTCAGATACTATGATGTTCACAAACCAGTTACACTTTCCTGTGATGCTTCGAAATTTGGTCTTGGCACAGTCATTTTACAAGAGGATGAACCTGTTGCCTATGCATCGAGAACTCTTACTCAAACTAAAATGCAGTATGCCCAGATTGGGAAAGAGCTTTGGGCAGTTGTGTTTGCATGTTTGAAGATCCTTTATTATGTTCATGGTAGACCTACCCAGATCAAATCAGACCACCAACCTCTAGTCACTATCTTCAGAAAACCTATGCATTCAACTGCAGCCTGACTCCAACATATGATATTGAGATTGTAAAAGTATAATTTCAGTCTTGTCTACAAACAAGGCAAACTTCTTTATCTTGCTGATACATTATCCAGATCACCCAGAAACACTACCAAACAGCATGAGAATGAGAACCTTGATTTTGCATTCATGGAAGTGAGAAATTTTTCTTCCACACATCTTGATCTGAGAGATCACACAGCCACAGATCCAGTTTTACAGAGGCTCAACCACTTTATCAATCAAGGATGGTCATCAAAGCAAGTTTACCTCAAGTAGTGCAACCTTATTTTCTATGCAGAGATGAGATTTTGTCTGACAAAGGTATCATTATGAAAGGTCTGAAAGTAATTATTCAAAGTTCTTGCAACCAGAATACATTACTGTGTTACATCGTGGTCACCCAGGAATGAATTCTACCAAAAGAAGGGTGAGAGGACTAGTATTTTGACCTTCTGTGTCACAAGACATTGAGAGAACACTTTCATCTTGTTCTGTGTGTAATAGTACTAAACCACATCAACAGAAGGAACCGCTTCAGCTAAACCAGATTCCAGAACTACTTTGATCGACAGTAGCCACTGACATCTTCGAGTGGAATGGTCAACATTATTTGGTGTTAGTAGACTCTTACTCCAATTGGTTCAAGTTTAACCTACTTCCTAACCTAGCATCCAGTACAGTCATTACTAAGATGAAGCATCATTTTGCTGTACATGGTATTCCACACAAACATTTCTCACAATGGCATGCAGTTTACAAGCCAACAGTTCAAAATATTTGCTGATGAATGAGACTTTACTCATGTCACAAGTAATTCTGAGTATCCTCAGTTAAATAGTTTGGCAGAGCATGCAATTCAAAGTGCAAAACAGTTACCTAAGAAATCCAAATGAGATAATAGTGATGTTTTCCTGAATCTCTTGAATCTCAGAAATGTTCCTCATGATAAACATCTTGGTTTACCTGCTCAGAGACTTCTGTCGAGACAAACCAGAACCACATTACCAATCAGTAGTCAATTATCGGTTCCATGTGTCAAGAGCAACAGGTCAGTGAAAACCAATCTGTTGAAGAAGCACTTAACCCAGAAGTCCTACTGTGATAAAACCGCAAACCGCTCAATCCATTATGAGAAGGAGAAGTGGTAAGGATGCAAATATCCAAAGGTTATGATTGGATTGGTGTCATGAATAATATTTGCCCAGAGCTGAGATCATACATTGTGGAATCACAGAGAGCAATCTTTAGGCAGAACTGGAAGCATTTGAGACCGGTGTCTGAGCCTATACCACAGCACATAGCCTGTGAGAAAGACTCTTTATCTCAGAGTGAGTTGTCTGGTGTTCTAATTCTAGAGGAGGTTCCAGGCAACATTCCTGTTCCTGTGATGAATCCAGAAGTTCCTGATATGAGTTGTTCACTGAAGACTGTCCCTGTTGCAAAATTTGGTCCAGATTATTATGTTACGAGATATGATCGCATCTCTAAACCTTGTAACAGATATGAAGCAATACAGACATGAAAATTGTGTTTTGTTTAGTAATGCATGCCTAACTCTAATATTGTTTTTACAAAGGGCAATCTTTTTAAGAGGGAGGATGTCGATCAGTGTGTGTGTATGTACCTTTAAGAAGCTATCCAAGGGCTTGCACAAGTGTATAAATACTGAACACATGCAAGCCTGACTGCCATTTTGTAGTTAGCTGTTGAGATGTAAGCATGTGTGTTTGTAAGGTCTGTCTGTTAATCAGTTCATTTGTATTTTATGATGCTGCTATGCATCTTGATGTGTTTCTATGTATTAAAGCATCTAATTGAAATACCCTTCCTGCTTCTCATTTATGCTAATGTGGAATGAGTGACACCTTCATTTCAGGACAAGCCTGGTTCTATTTGATGGCTTGCTTCTCCCTCCCCTTGGCCAGGTTCCCTTATCTCACCACCTCTCCCTGCCTCTTCCAAATCAGCTGTAAATCACTTATCTGGCAGTAGTATTTCATGGCTTAGAATTCCCTTCCTCCATTTTAAGGCATTCCTCAACCTCCTTGGGGACATCTTTTTCATTTCCCAGAAGTTCTTCAATCTCTTTTAGATCAGGGTACTATTCAAGCTATGCCTCCCTACCAGGTGGAGAAGGGATTTTATTCCAGAATGTTTTTTGTTTCATGAATGCAAGGTACATGGAGACCAATTCTGGATATTTCCTTGCTCTACACCTTTCTCAAGAATCTTTCCTTTTGGATGTTATTCCTTCAGACATTGTTTCCTCTCCTACTTCCTCAGGCCTTTCTGGTGTCTCTGGATCTCAAGGATCCATATCTTGACATCCCCTCCATCCTCTTTTCAGGACGTTTTTACATTTCTCTGTCTCTTCCATACATTTTTGGTTCTCTGATTTCCCCTTTGCCATCTATACTGCTCCAAGAACATTCACCAAATGGCTGTCACCTGTCTTTGCTTTTTGCAGGCTTTGAGAGATTCAGATTTTTCCTGTCTAGATGATCTACTTGTTCAAGCCCCTACTTCCAGTGGTTTTCTTCAGGATCTCCAGTTTACTACTTGCAGACTTTATAGTCTGGGGTTCACTATACACTTCCAGAAATCAATTCAGATGCCTTCCCAGATCATGTTTTCCTCAGAAGCAGGCTTTAGACAGTTCCCATCTTGGCATCTCTTCCTGCCCCCCAAGGATCTGTATCTGATCATCTTTTTTTCAATCCGCTCTTCCTCTGTCATCTGTCACAGCCAGGGAATTGCTCAGGGCCTTGGGGTTCATGGCTTCCACCATTCCCATGCTCCCTCTCACCAGGCTCCATATGAGGAAACTTCAGTGGTACCTCAGATCAGTGTGACTTCAACATTGCCACCCTCCGGATTTCCCAATTTGATTTCTTCCTTGTCTCAAACTCAAGCTTCAGTGGTGGATTCATCAATCAACCTTCTTTCTCAACCCAGGACTCCCTTTCCAAGCTTCAGTTCCCACTTAGCAGCTTTTAAGTATCTAAGATGATAAAAGTTAGAAGAAGCTTGTAGGATGGTAAATGAATATTGAACAATAGGAGACAACTGGGATGAGGCACAGGCAAGTGTTTAAGTTAGGAAAATTCAGGGCTTTCAGAAAAAAAATGTTTGCATATTGCTAGAGTTACACTATAGGGGTGATAGGGGACTGGAGATATATTTCTGGGATTTCTGCAAGTCAAAGACCTATAAAAAAGAGGTAGATAAACATTAAAAATCTAGATAAGGAAATGATAGGGGTCAGAATAGAAAAATTATTTCTGGGTTCCAGTTTGGAATGGCAGCACAGGGGGTGGTTTGAAGACCTGACTGAAGCAATTTTTCTATTAGGGAAGGAGATCTTGACAAGAAATTGAAAGAAGGACAGTGAACCCCAAATGGCTTACTTATTGAAGTTAACCTGAGCTGGATCAATTTGGAAGAAAAAAAAAGTAAAGTTTAGATTGATTTAAATTGACAGGCACCTTTAACTGGTTCAGCCCTAAGAATATCAAGGATGTTCTTCGTGTTTCACTGTTGCAATTATCACATTTGGGTTATCTGCTTGCAGTAGCCCTCAGTCGGCCTGATTATCAAAGTCTTGGGTCCTGCATCTGTTGCTGTCTCATCTTCCATGACGTCAGGTAGTCAGGGTTATAAAACATGCAGCCGACACCATTACATCAGTCTTTCTTGCTGTGCAGTGCCCGAAGCAGAAGCAGTTTGCAAGTGCCAGTCGGCCGGCTCCTGAAATTTTCATTTTCGAGTTTCAGAACCGAAGTCTTCAACTAAAGCTAAGTACCCCACTGGGGAAACTTTTTCATAGGTTCATAGGTTGGTACTAGGCTATCAGCACTAGGGCCTATACAAGACTAGCCATAACAATTCCCTAGCTATTTCTTCCCACACTATTTACTTTCCTGGACCCCTGTCTAGCAGGGTGACTGACGTCATCCCGGGGTGAATTTCCTTTCTCCCATCCAATCATCAAGGTTTCTTTTGAAGAGGTACGATAATTACAATAGACTGTAAATACTCAGCAAACTGGAAAAAACAGAAGTCCACTCTCACAAAAGTGCAAACACTTTAATAAACTTTGGATAAGTGCTTTCGTCTTGTGTACAATACTTCATCAGATTCCTTTTGAAGAGGGCCAAAGAGGTGCTCTGCTTGACATGTATGGACAGTGTATTCCAGAGTCTGGGGAGTCTCTGGGTCAGGATCCTATCCCTCCAGCATGTTTTGTTTATTGTGATGACAAGGTTTAGATCCCTGGAACGTGTGGCTCCGAGGGATTGGGATTTCTTTAAGTGTAGCATGTTCAACAGCTCTGGGTTTGACATGGCATTGTATGTTAAGCAGAGATCGCCTCGGAGTAGACGATATGCCACAGAGTATAGCTGGAGTTTTTTAAGGCGGTCAGCATAGGGCATCTGCTTTAGGTCTGTGATTCTTTTAGTGAGGTATTTCTGCGGCCTTTCCAGTTGTTGCAGATGTCTTGAGAGGTACATACCAAATGGGGCATTGTATTCTATAATGGGTCTAATGAGGGATGAGTACAGTGGGACAATGACATCCTTTATTCTTGATGAAAAGCCCTTAGTGATGAGGTGTGTCACATAGAAGGATTTCCTGACTGTTGTGGAGATGTGGTTATTGAAGGTGAGACCACTGTCCACCTGTGTCCCTAAGTCTCTTATCACACTTTTGGTGTTTAGTACTGCCACCTATATGGTAATTCATGGGTACATGTTTTTCCCAAAGGGGATAACTGTACATTTCTTGGCATTAAGCTTGAGCCCATGGCTCTGGCACCAAGCATCTGTTTCTGTAAGGCCCTTTTGTAGAGTATCCACATCATTTGGGGATTCAATAATGGCTCCCAGTTTGCAGTCATCTGCGAACTTTTTTAGCCAGAGTCCATTAGTGTTGGCCGGTACTTCAGAGAAGTAGATGCCAAACAAGAGAGGTCCCAGGACTGAACCCTGAGGTACTCCACTTGTCACTTGTCTGGAGCTGGATTTGGAGTCAGCTACTTTTACAGTGTGGGTTCTGTCAGTAAGCCAGTTGGCAACCCATCAATTGATGTAGGGATTAATGCCCAGCTTAGTAAGTTTATCTGTGATTCCAGAGTGGGGGATGGTGTCAAAGGCCTTGGCAAGGTCCAGATAGGCTGTGTGGACTGCCTTACCCTCGTCCCTGGCTCTGGAGACTGATTCAAAGAGGTCAATCAGGTTCAGGAGACAAGTTCGGCCCTTCACTAACCCAAACTGGGTGGGGTCCAGAGTTTTAAGGTTGCCAATGTCTTTGTTTATAAGTTCCATGATAATACGTTCCATGGCCTTGTAGATCAGGCTCATCAGACTGATGGGGTGGTAGTTCCCAGGATCCAAGGTGGATCCCCCTTTGTGGAGTGGGATAACTGTAGCTGTGCGCCATTCAGTGGGCACAAAGCTTGAGGTGGGGGTATGATTAAACTTGACACTTAGGTGAGGTGCCAGTTCATTTTGTAGTTCATGTAGTACACAGCCCGGGATGTCATCTGGTCCCATGGATGCTGTATTCTTAGCTTTGGAGAGTGCAGTTTTTTACCTGTGTAGCCATTATTACCAGAATTTGGCAATCTTCCGGTATTGAGATGAGCCATTTAGGGGGTGAGAAGGGGGTGAAGTTGGCACTGAATCGATCTGCCAGGATATTGGCAATATCTTTGGGATCAGTATATTTAATGCCATTCTGTTGTAGCTCAGAGCAGATCTGAGTATTGCCATTTAGATTCTTGACATCGTTATAGAATGCCTTGTGGTTGTCTTTGGAATCTTTGGCAATTTTATTTTCGTAACTTGCTTTGGAGGATTTTATCAGGGATCTCAGCTTCTTACTGAGGCTGGTAAGGGAGATTTTTGCATCCTGGGATTTTCCTCTTTTCTGCAACAGTTTCTTCTTTTTGTTATAAAGTTTGTTTATGGCAGGGGACCACCAGATTGGCTTCCTTTTTTTAGAGGACAGCGTCTTGGTTCTATTTGGGATGGCTCAGTCCATGCACGAGTGAATGTGCTCGTACAGCACCTTAGTGTAGGATTCAGCAGTTGAACTTCCAGTTCCCATCTGCATGGGTGTCATGAAGTTTGCTGCTTCTGACTTGAGAAGCATAAAGTTGGCTTTGGAGAAGTTTTTTTACGGAGGTTTCCTTACTGGGGGGTGGGGGTGGTATGTGGATGTTAAGGGTGATTAGCTTATGGTCTGACCTGACCAATGAGGGGGTGACCATAGGTGTGGAGCATCAGTTTCCCATGTTGGTAATGACCAGGTCTAGGATATTGGAGTCCCTGGTGGGACTATAGATTAGTTAATTCAGGGCATTGGAGTTTATGAATTCCAAGAACCGTTGGGCAAAGGTGTTGGTACATGAGTAGTTTTCCCAGTTAATGGCAGGGTAGTTGAAATCACCCAGTATTAGGGCATTCGGATGTATATTAATATTTTCCAGTATGTTTCAAAAGGTGTAGTGAGAATCTTGGGGTATGGTGGGGGATCTGTAGCAAGCTACAATTTGGATTGCAGTCTCACCTAGTGTTAGTTGCACCTGGAGAATTTCAGATGCATTGTGTTGGGCAACTAACATGGTGGTGTGAATATCCTTGGTGAATATGGACACTCCTCCACCTTTAGTGTTTCGATCCTGGTTTGCTGGCCGAAAAGTGTGGTAAGAGTTGTAGCCTGGTATTGCAGGGGTGCTCTCTGGAGCCTTGAACCAAGTCTCAGTTACTGCACAGATATCAATGTTCTCCATTTTTAAGAGTGCCTCAAGAGAGTGCATTTTGGGGTTTAGACTTCTAGCACTGAGTAGCATTACCTTCAGATTTTGCATGCTTGTATCTGTTACGGTGGTGGTTTTGTCATTTGAACTTTGCCTAAAAAAGGCACTATAGGGGTGGCAAGAGCCTTGGCCAGTAACCTGAATCCCAGGGGTGACAGGTGCAGACCATCTATGGCAAAGCATCATGGTCTGTCTATCATGTCGTCCCAGGCAGACAGATACTGGATCCCCTTTGAATGACACCAAAACTTTAGCCAATTGTTGAATTCAATCATTTTGTCCTTATTTTGTGGTATCATTCTGGGTTAAGGCAGGATGTTACTCAGGGCTAGGGTCATACCTGCTTGGGCCACATGATCTAAGAGCTCTTCCATATCTCTTTTCATGTAGGCCAGGGAGGTACGTCTCAAGTCATTCACTCCAACATGGACAATGACAGAGTCACATTTGTACTTGTTGTGGAGTGACTTGAGTGCATGAGTTATGTGGTGGATCCTGGCACCCAACAGGCAGCTCACTGTAATTTTCTCCTTGTTCAGCCTGGTGAGTGGGACATCACTGTGCCTGACTATAGAGTCACCTATGACTAAAGTGTTACATACTTTGTATTGCCTTAGGGGCTGTTGCTGTGTGTCACACTGGTGTTGTGAGCTATGTGACACTTTGGTTGTGATTGGTGTTTGTTTGCGTTTCAGCTTCGGAGATCCTTGTTGCTTGGGCAGGTTACAGTTAAGGGCTTCCGCATATGTGGATTTAATGTTGCTATGTGTGGGTGTTGGTGGTGTGAGTTTAGAAGGGGTATGTGCTGCTTGAGATGTAGTGCAGTTGCTAACCTTCTCCCCTTGACTGTCTAGCACAATCTTGGGTGTAGAGAGCTTTACTTCCAGTTTGGCTATGTAAGTGCATCTCTCACAGGTTGTAGTGTTGAGTGGTAGGAGGAGTGGGTTGTCTGTGTACATGAGGCAATTGTTGCATTGCCCCAGTATGCCCAAATTCACCAGGTGGACAGGAGAAATCAATGGAAGCTGACCCTTGGACATGTCTGGTTTGGTGCTTTTTTTTTAAAAGTATAGGAGCTGTTTTCCCTTACCTTAGCAAGGTACTTTGCAATTATAGGCTGTTTAGTGCCTATGATTAATTTGTCCTTATTAATAAGGAGAGTTGAGTGCTTGTATCAATTTAAGGCTTTCTAGTGCTTTCCAGCTTTCCAGCTCTAAACCAATGTCAGTAAAAGTCAATAATTGTATTTCTTGTGGAAAGCAAATACCTCATAAAGATTTTCATTTGTACTGTATTCCTTGCCTAGGCCGTGACCACAATGTACCTCGCTGTCAGTTTTATGCCTTATTTAAACCACAAACTATTTGTCATCGGTACATTTTCGCTTCTAAATATTTTGGTACTCAGTTTATGCTATGGGCCAACTCTTGAACTTGGTTCAATTATCCAGATATGTCTTCGGTAAGCCACCCAACTACCGACATTCCAAAAAACCGCAAAGACAAAGACAGAGACTAGGTCCAAAACTGCCGATGACGCTTCTCCTAAGCTAGTCACCAGTTTCCCGGTACTCAGTGAGGTGCTTTCACAGCCCCTGATACCCGTTACTTCAGATTCGCAGGCCTCTACTGAGACCCATTCAGAGTCCGGTATGCCACGAGATGCTTCAACTGTGGAACCTGCGGATGTCTCTACCTTGGATGGATCCGGAGCCAATGTGCAGGCACCGGCTTCTAAGTGTGTATTCAGGCATAGTGACTTGCGTATTAAACCGACACCATCTTCCTCTTCTAGGCCTAAAACTCAAACCATGCCTAGGAAACTGATGCCCAGACCGCATGGTCAGGCCTCTATGCCTAAAAAACAAATGATAAGAATGGCTGAAGACCTTATTACTTTAATCCAGGGAAGCCAGCCTTCCCCCTCTAAGAGACCTAGGACTGAATTTGCTTATGATACTTCTGACCAGGATTCTGAAATTTCTGTCTCCTCTGATGACCAGAAGTTACCCTTATCTATCTATGAGGATTCTGATGCAGAGGACTCTATTCCCTCTGCTTCTCACCCAGAGGATTTTTCTTTTAGTGAAACCTTGCATACTCTTAGAGAGCATTTTCACTGGGAAAGCCAGGATTACTCTGATTCTAAAAAGAGTCTTAGAGATTTCTTACGCCTACCCCAACACAGGCCTTTAGCTATCCCTCCTGTGCTGGACATTGTTGACGATGCCTTTTCGGAATCTAGCTTGGCCCCTGACTCTTTACCTCCTGCTCCCAGAAAACCTGATAGATATTACAAGGTTCCTAATTCTCACAAGTTCCTTTTTAAAAATTCTACTGTGGATCCTGAGACCATTTCACAGGGACCCAAGGGCATTAAGGCTACTACTTCCAAAAATCCTACCCCCTCTGATAGAGATTCCAGGGCCCTGGATAGATGGGGTAAGAAGGTATACACCTCTGCCACCTTGGCCATCAGGGCCTTAAATTGCCAGTTTCATATGTTAAAGTATCAGCATATTATTGGATTGCTTAAACAGAAAATTATGTTGATTCCTGATTGTCCTGAAAATAAGGATTTACAGGATTTAATGCATTCTGCTGTACAAGTTGGAAAACATACTTTGCAATGTGGTTTTGATTCACTGGAGGCAACTTGCAGGGTTGCTGTCACCAGGTCTGTATTTAGAAGGCATTATTTTATTTTATTTTTATTTTATTTTCAGTTTGATGACCGGGGAGGTCCACTGGGCTCAAGAAGCCCATTTTCAGTGGAGGCCCGGGGAGAAAAATTCCACAAAACATAGCAGACATAGTAACAATTAAACAATTTGTAAAAAATATGTAGTAAAACATAAGCACAGTAGAATATCAACATAGTATGGTATACAGTGCATATTTACATGTAAATACAATTAGAGGTCGATAATACAGAGTCACCATTATAGTGAGGTTTTAAATCTTCTGAGAATGCTATGAAAGAAACATTTGTAAGAAAACAGTAAATGTGATTGAACTCCTATTGGGTAAGGTGGAAGGTAGTTTATGTATATGTATGTATTCATGTATTAGGCAGGATTAGGTAGCTAGAGTGCAAGTGCATTTCTTGTTATTGGGGAGGTAGGAATGGAGTTGGGTTTTGAAGTGATCAAAGTTTTGAGAAATTCTTAGAGGGGGAGGAAGAGAGTTCCATTTTTTGGCTAAGGAAAAGGATAGGAGAAGCTGACCTGAGAGACGGTTTGTTTGTATACAAAAATGAGATTTTGGTGAGCAGATCTTAGAATTCTGTGAGGGGTAAATAGTGGTAAGATAATAGTTAGTGCAGGGCACTTAGTGGGTTTAAAAATGAGTTTGTGGGCTGTAGTGATTTGGAGGTAGTCCAGGTAGTTGGGAAGTTCTAGCCACTGCAGTAGGTGGAGTGGTATGCAGTGGTGGGTAGAGTACTTGGACTTGGTGGCAAACTTTGAGATTTTGTTGCAACAGGATTCTAGTTTAGAGGTGATAGAGGAAGATAGGTTGATTAGTAGAGGGGCACCATACATCAGAGATGGTAGTAAGTAGGTAGTGGCAAGGGTCTGTCTTGTGGAAGGGGATAGAAAATGGGAGTTCCTGTACAGCAGGCCACATTTCTGATGTGTTTTCTTAATGTTTAGCTGAATATGGGTGTTGAATTTGAGATGTTCATCAACAGTGACCCCAAGAAGTTTAGCAAAAGGAACAACTTCAGTAGTGGAGTTGACATGGCTGATAATGTTGAAGGAGGTTTTTTCAAGAGGGTGAGATTTAGAGGGAGAGAATAGTAGAATTTTAGATTTGTTGGCATTTAGAGAAGGTGATTTTGAAGCATCCAGTTCTCAGTGGTGGAAAAAGCAGTTTGGGTTTTTGTTCGGAGTACTTGGAGGTTAGAAGCAGATCAGACTAGAGTTGAGTCATCTGCATATTGGACTATCTAGGTGTTAGGAATAGCTGTGTGGAAGTCATTAATAAAGATATTAAATAGCACTGGGCCGAGTATAGATCCTTGGGGGACACCTGTTGGGGTTGGGAGGAAGGTTGAGGTGCCAGTTTTCCATTTTACGGCCTGAGATCGGTCAGAGAGGTAGCTGCTGAACCAGACAAGGGTGTTGTGTGAGAGATTAATATTACCAAGGTGGTTTAGGAGATGGGAATGGGAGGCAGTATCAAAAGCCTTGGAGAGGTCAAGGAGGACTGTGGATACAAGTTCTCCAGAGTCACCAGCGTGGTTTACTATGTCTAGGAAAGAGAGGAGAGCAGTTAATGTGCTATGGCCTGGATGAAATCCATGTTGAGTTAGGGTGAGGAGTTGGTTATTTGTAAGGAATGGCATGAGTTGGAGGCGGATGCATTTCTCAAGTATTTTTGAAATAGGTGAGAGAATGGCTATGGGCCAGAAGTTGGAGTTACTATTATTTTTGTTTCTTTTGTGGAGGGGTAGGATGAAGGCTGCACTTGGCTTAAGGAGCAGTCTTTGCCAGATCTTGTTAAAACTAAATTGCTGGATGCTCCCTTAAATCAGGACTGCCTGTTTGATGACAAAGCAGAAGAAGTTCTTAAAAAGATGGAGAAAAAAGCTAAATCTATGCAAACTGTTAAAGATTTCTTACAAGTACAGCCTCCTAGATTTAGTAGGCATTGGCCCACAAAAAATTGGTCCTTTCCTGCCTCTTCCAGGCCTTCTCAGTTCAAACCCAGAACCAGCAGAACGCCCAGGCTTCAGTCCCAGGGTACGCACAGGACTAAGCAGTGGGGGGCTCCCACTTCCAAATCAGGGAATAGTAAGACTCCCCCCTATGGTAAGATGTCTCAATGACTTAACTTTAAAACTTCCAAGCACTTCTCAACTGACTGCTCCTTTAGGGGGAAAGATTTCTCTGCAAGCAAAAGACTGGGAACTCATTACCCAGGACAAATGGGTTTTAAACATAATTTCCCAAGGATACAGATTTCACTTCCACACGTTACCAGCCCCAAACGGTTGGCCAGATCTACCCCCAAATCAGTGGGCAAAGGCGCATAAGCAAATACTCTCTCTCTTAAGATTAAAGACTGTTCAGACTGTACCAGAAGAGGAAAAGGGACAAGGTTTCTACTCAAGACTTTTCCTGGTACCCAGAAAAGATAACTCATGATGTCCTATCCTGGACCTGTCTATACTAAATACCTTTTTGGTGATTCCAAAATTCAAGATGCTAACTCCTCACCAGTTGCTTCCCATGATAGGCAAAGATGCCTGGTTGGCAACACTGGATTTAAAGGAAGCCTACATGCGCATCCCAATCAGGGAATCTTGCAGAAAATACATATGCTTCAAAGCAGACTGCATGCACTATCAGTTCTCTGCACTGCACTCTGGCTTATCTACTGCACCCAGAGTATTCAAAAAATGCCTAGCTCCAGTCATTGCATTTTGCAGGCAAAGAAATATTCAAATATACCCATACCTGGACAATTGTCTAATTCAGGCAGAAAGCTAGGACATACTTCTGAATCATCTGGCATTTGTACAAAAGGTGTTAACTTGTCTGGGGTACACCATAAACGAAAAGAAATCACAGCTGGTACCCTGTCAACAAATTATATTCCTGGGAGCAAGCTTGAACACAACTTCCCAGATGGCTTTCCTCATGCCAGAGAAACAAATTCATTTGACAACTTACTTCAAACTAGTGGCCACAAAAACCCTGTTATCTGCAAGGCAAATACTGAAAGCCTTGGGGTTCATGGCCTCGTGCATTCTACTAATTCCATATGCAAGACTGCATATGAGGAAACTACAATGGTATCTAAAAAGCCTATGGTGTCAACATTCTCAGGATCTAGAAGCAATGATTCCTATCATACCTTGCCTACGATTAGAATTCCTTTGGTGGGCAGAGGCCTGCCACCAAAACAAGGGACTACCATTCACTCTACCCCCTGCCGCCCATACCCTAACAACAGATGCATCAGACTATGCATGGGGGGCTCACCTGGCAGGGAAGTGCATTCAGGGCAAATGGAACCCAAGTCAAATGCACCTGCATATCAATCAAAAAGAAATGTTAGCTGTATAGAATGCTCTGACAGCCTTCAAAGACCACATTCTTCCAGGACAATTAATGGTAAAGACAGACAACACTACTGTTATGTGGTACATAAACAAGCAGGGGGGTACCCATTCTTACCTCCTCTGCAGACTAGCCAGGGCTCTGTGGAACACAGTCTTGAGCTTCCAAGTTCATCTACAGGCACAATTCCTGCTAGGAAAACTAAATACGCTGGCAGACAGAACTAAGCAGAAATCTCATGGACTCACACGAGTGGAAACTGGAACCAAAGATTTTCAACATGTTGATAAACAAATGGGGGATCCCAGATATAGACCTGTTTGCCTCCCCCCAGAACTACCAATTGGGCAAATTCTGCACAAGGACTCCCCACAAACAAGCTTGGAAAGTGGATGCTCTGTCCTTCAGCTGGAAAAATCTGTCAGTTTATGCCTTTCCTCCTCTGCCTCTCCTCTCCAAAGTACAACTAAAGATCAAGCAGGACAAACCAAGGATGATACTGATTGCACCAGACATGCCACACCAACACTGGTACCCTCCTCCTGCGCAGTATGTCACAGCTGGCCCCATGGCACCTACCTCAGGCCCCTACCCTGCTGTCTCAGCAGGAGAGCCAGATTCTGCACCCCCAGCTTCAAACCCTGAACCTGGCAGCCTGGCTAATTACCTAATCTCTCCGTTACCATCCCTCATTAAACAAGTGTTGGATGTCATTTTGGAGGTGAGGAGGCCTAGTACTAGAAAATCTTATGCTGAAAAATGGAAAAGATTCTGTGCCTGAAACGAAACTCAAGGGATGGCCACAGCAGCACCCAATTTACCTCAGATTCTTCAATACTTAACTGAGATGCTTCACAGGAGCCTTTCCTTTTCCTCCATCAAAATTCACGCCTCAGCCATTTCAGCTCATTACAACACAGAACCACCCTTCTTTTCTCACCCACTGCTCAAGCAGTTCCTCAGAGGGGTCAAAAACTTAAGACCACCCAGGAGAGCCCCAACTCCAGCCTGGGACCTTAATTTTGTATTGGAAAAA
>NC_056737.1:1325524642-1325557142 GCF_019279795.1 Protopterus annectens | reverse complement strand
AAATCAGGGCACAACACTAACATGCATATCATAGGAAAATGTAGTACGGCCATTAGACATGAACTAAATCTGCTCGCTTACCTAACCCTCACTCTAACCCTAACCTGAACCTTCCTCCAAGTCTAACACACACACACACACACACACACACACACACACACACACAAACACACTCCAGCCCTTAACACATAGCCATTTTTTAGCTGACAAAATGTGGTGGCTCAGCAAAGCAGCATTTGAGGAAATATACTAAAACTGTTGTTGTCTTTCGGCTTTTCCCGGTTAGGGGTCGCCACAGCGGAACTCCGGTCCGCTAATGATTGGCAGTTAATTTTCACAAATGCCAAGGTGCCAGCTCGACGTTCAACCTTCATTGAAGGCATGCCCATTTATGCATGTCTTTCGAACGCCCACCCAACCACGGGGAGGACATGCAGACTCCACAGAAGACACTCCCCGCACTCCAGCCAGGAATCGAATGGGAGAACCTCTTGCTGTGAGGCAACAACACTACCGCTGCACCACCGCGGAAGTGTAGTGGAACTGTAGAGATATATATGTGTGTGTGTGTGTGTGTGTGTGTGTGTGTGTGTGTGTGTGTGTGTGCCTGCATGTAATATCTATCTATATATCTCTCTCTGTAAATATATTTATGCATCTGCTGTATATATATGTATTTATACAGACATTTTTGGTGATGGTAGACGTGGTAAACAAACTAACTGATATTGTGGAATAGATGCATGTTTATGTAACACTGTGATGTGCAGGTATAGAATCCGAGTCTGCGAACACATGGTGTGTGTGTGTGTGTGTGTGTGTGTGTGTGTGTGTGTGTGTGTGTGTGTGTGTGTGTGTGTGTGTGTGTGTGTGTGTGTGTGTGTGTGTGTGTGTGCAGACTTCATGGGCTTAGCCACTTAACCTTAAGAAGTGCTTGTAGATTTTTGCAAGGTTTGGTTGTAAATTGACTTGTTTGCAGACGTATGCAAATTTGCAAAGAAATGCAGAAGGAGACAGTTAAAGATTTAAGGGCTTCTCTTGTACAAGACAAGGAGAAAGATGTTTGGGAATAAAACTAAAACTGAAAATAAAATGTTTGTGGTTTATAGTGGACTGCTTTTTTTCTCTTTGTAGTTCATGCTCTCCTGTGGATATTTATGAAACTACCTCACAATGTCTTAACTAGTCGTATTTTCTTCTTTGCTTCATGACTTTTGTTATTTATGACTTGGTGTTCCTTAAGGATCTGCATTAGTTTCTATTTTTAGCTGATCTCTGAAGCTCAGGTAGTGGAGGCACACAGAAAACTCAGTAGGGTAGTAACTGAAATAATATCTACAAGCTAACAGGATAGTATTTTTGACAGCCGTATTATATATACAAAGTGAAAGTAGCTAGGATAAACCTCTGGGATATAATGAAAATAGAATTAAGTGAAAAAATTTGCATTGAAGTTAATAGTGAGATCTGTGACTAGTTTCTGAAAGCAGCTGGAAAAAATGATTTATTCATTTTAAAAGCAGGAGGACTTCTGGGACAGAAGTTCTAAGATTTTGCTGAGTGAAGCAGTTACTTAAAAAGTAATACCTTGTGACAGAAAGTCCAGGTGTATTAGAATTAAATAGATGTAGTCTACGGTGAGACCCAGAGTATGGGGTTGCAACGTCTGGCATTCTACACACTCCACATATACCTTAATGTAGAGCCAAGCATCTGCTTGAGGTATTTGATGACTTTAAAGAAAACCTAAGAAAAGCAACTGATGAGCAAAAGCAAGTTAAGAACCTTTCCTAGTACAATACTACAGTCGAGTCTGGATACTTTACACACTGTTAAGTTATAAGGAGTGCTAATCAAAGTAAGCTTATGTGCAGAAAAATATTATATTATTAGAGCAAGAGTACAAAGTCCATTTCATGCAAAAGTATGCAAATATTATATAGTACACCTTGCATTTTACTTGAGTATTTTATTCCTTCTCACGTCTTCATGGACGACCAACATTTGTCTTTGTAATCTGCCTGTTTCTAAATATGCATTGCTTAATATATATAGTGTTAATTTATGCACAAAACAAGAAACAAGAAATGTCTGTGTGCGCACAACTTCTGCATGCTCTTACGTGTGAAGGTTATTTTTCTTTCAGTCTTTTAACACCAATACCTATCAGCTTATTTATTTATTTTCTTTCGGACCCTCTTCAGCTGTGACCAGCACAGAAAAGTGTTACAGTAGTACAGAGATATTATACATTTACATAGGTAAATATATAATTTAAATTTTATTTATTTTATTTTGAATTTGTAACCAGGGTAGAGCAGTTATCCCATTGGACTGATGTCAGTATCAGCCTGGGGGAAACACAATATTTACACAATAGTTAACATGACATTATATACAGAGTGAATGACTAAATGCAAATATGTGTGTGTGTGTGTGTGTGTGTGTGTGTGTGTGTGTGTGTGTGTGTGTGTGTGTGTGTGTGTGTGTAAATATATATATATATATATATATATATATATATATATGAATCTAGGACTAATTACCGATGACACATTTCAACGAAACTGAAACAGCAAGTCGGCAAAAAAAAAAACAAAAAAAAAACACAACATTTTAAAAAAAGATAACAGTAAACACACACACCCCCTACTTTTATATTCTCACTCCGAGATCGCACTACAGTGGGGAAAAGGGAATATTGCCTTATCCCCACTGTACCGCAATCTCAGCAACAGCCAGTGAATATCATAGTTGGCTTGAGGGAATAAAAGTAATAGATAAATGACATTATATACAGGGGGAGTAAAAAAAACAATATATACACAGATTATATACAGAGTGGAAGTCAGAGCTGGCATTCTGAAAGAATCACAAACAAAAGTATTGGGAAGAAGGGAATAAAGAGGTTAAGTTATATGCATATGTCTCAGTAGTAGTTCATTTGACTGTAATTATTACAATGCTATAAGAAAGAGAGCAGTCAAAATATATTCTATATCTTTTGTTAGTGTCAGTGACTTAATAGGCAGGACACTTACCTTTGGTGCTTGAAGATCAGAAGGCTATGGGTTCTGTTCCTACCCCAGGTAGGTAGGGTAATTTTCCAATATTGGCACTGTAGTCTAGCATAGGGGGACTGCACTCCTGAGTGTTTTGAGATGTTAGATTGTGAACCCATCTGCCTGAACTGGTGGTATCTCAGGTGGATGTAGAGATCTCACGGCACTAATTAAAAAAAAGATTAGGGGAAGTTCCCTAGGGGAAGTTCCCTGGTGCCATGGCCAAATTTCCCCCTAGTCAGTATGAATACTGCCACAGGGTTCTCCGAAAAGAGGACACTGGCTTAATGAGACTAACCCAGTTAACACAGATTAAAATAGAAAAAGACACTTAAAATATTCTATAGTCATTATTAGAAAATTGGTAGGAGAAGATGAGACCAATGCATTCTTTGCACTGAACAGAAAAAAAATGCTATTGAATAGTATACAAACTGTACAAATAAATCATGATGTGATGTCAGTAGAAGAAAATCTATACAGATATATAACTGGTCCAGCATAAATGTATATATGTATATCTGAAAGAAAATATTGAAACTGACTGATTCAAAAAAGACATATTTTAATGTTATGCAATAAATGAAGGAGAATATACTGAAGATGTGCTTATCCTCTGTCTCTAAAACATTTGTAGGCATAGATTGAAGGGGGAATGTTTTCAGGTGGGGGGTTATCCTTTATTTCTGAATATTCCCAGGCATAGATTGCCTTAAGATGGTCAAATAATTTCTTTCTGAATACCATGTAGTCAGTCAGATTCTTAATTTGATGATAGAGCTGATGCCCGTTGACTGGAGCACATTTACTGAGAGTGTTTGCCAAAATATTTAGGTTGAATGGGTGTCTGTAGAAAGTAAGGATGTTGTCTTTTTTGTGCTTGGAGATTATATGGGAAGGATTTAATGCTTAGTTTGTTGGAAAGAGAGGGGCAATATCTTTCATAGAATAATGCAAAAGAATTTTGAAGCCGTACTGCCCCAGAAACAGCCTACAATGAGAGAAGAAGAGGAGCCCACAATAGAAGAAGTAAGAACAGCACTAAGGAAGATGAAGTCTGAGAAAGCAACAGGCTCAGATGAGGTCACAGCAGATGTGGTAAAGGTGCTGGGTGAGATAGGGGAGAAATGGCTCATGAGGGTACTAATAGCAGTGTGGAGAGAAAGGCGTATCCCAGATGACTGGAGAATAAGCATACTCATGCCAGTGTACAAGAACAATGGGGACATGCACAACTGCGGGCAGTACAGAGGCATCAAACTCCTATCACATTGCATGAAAGTTCTGGAGAGGGTGATTGATAAACGGATATGCAGAGTAGTAGAATGTAAGATGGGAGATGAGCAGTTTGGATTCAGATCAGGATGCAGCACAACTGACCCAACGTTTGCACTGAGACAGATACTTGAAAAGAAACTAAAGATGAGGAGAGAGTCCAATTGTGCATTCCTAGACTTGGAGAAAGCATATGACAAGGTCCCAAGAAAGCTGATCTGGGCAGTACTGCAGTGGTTTGAAGTCCCAGAAACACTGATAGAATTAGTGCAGGCTATGTACAAAGACCCAGTGACTCAAGTACGAACAGAGGGGGTTCCCAGTGCAAGTGGGTGTACACCAGGGTTCAGTTCTGAGCCCACTGCTGTTCATACAGGTGATAGGCTACATTAGCAAACAGGTTGGAGGGGACAGATCAACAAAGCTGCTGTATGCAGATGATGTGACAGTACAAGCAGACTCTGAGCAAGAACTTCAGCAAAGGATAGGAGAATGGAATGCAAATATGAATGCACATGGGATGAAACTAAGCACAGATAAGACAGTGGTAATGACAGCAAATTGGGAAAATCAGAAGAAGCTGAGAATAGAGATAGAAGGGAAGATAGTGGAACAGGTAAACATCTTCAAGTATCTGGGAGGGGTGGTTGAGGAAAAGGGTAGTCTGAATGAAAAGGTCAAAGCTAGAATCAGAGGGGCTGCAGCCAACTGGCATAGAGTATCAGGTGTAGTCTATGGCAGAAGAATGCCAAAGAATCTGAAAGGTAAGGTGTACAAGATAGTGGTGTGACCAGTACTACTGTATGGTACAGAAACCTGGGCAGTAAAGGCAGAACAGTTGAAGAAGCCAGAGGTGATGGAAATGAAGTGCCTGAGAAAGGTGGTAGGATGCACACTGTGGGACAAACGAAGAAATGAGGACATAAGAGCAGAAACCAAAGTAGCTCCGATTGCAGAAAGGATCAAAGAGAACAGATTACGGTGGTTTGGGCATATGTGTAGAAAAGCAGAAGAAAATCTGGTGAGGGAGATTTGGGACAGACAGGAAGAGGTAAGAGGAAGCAAGGGCGTCCAGCAAAGAGGTGGATGAATTGTGTGAAAGAAGATCTGCAACTGTCAGGCATGAGTGTTGAAGAAGGCAGGAGTGTGGCACTGAATCGAGAGAGTTGGCAACAGTTAACACGATACCCCAACTCCATGTAGAAAAATGGGGCTGATGATGATGATGATGAGATGATGATGAAAGGTGGAACTGATAAGGTGGTTTAGTCAGTAATTGGGAGCCATAAAGCCCTTTGGAGAACAGTACAGTGGTGGCCAGTCCTAGAAGCCAAGTGAATAAATCTGCAAATGTTATTAATTTTGGTTTGTATACTTAAAGAGTTTCTGGCTGAATAAAGGAAACTGACTGGTAGGATGTATTCAAGTCTCAGAATGAAGACATTAATTGTATCTGCATGTATGGCTTGAGGTTAAGATGATTAGAGGTGGAATAAGCATTTGAAATGGAGTATATTTACTTTATCGGTAATTAAATATGCATTTACATTGAAGGGCAGAGGGAGGTTGAGTGTCAGACCAAGATATTTACATTGTTGTGCACTGCTGATTATGGACTTATCAGAGGCTTTCATTGTAAACAATTTATTCTTGCATAATGTCTGATGTATTCCGAATAGCACAGAGGCTGTCATGTTACCATTAATGGTCAAGGCAGTAGATATGAACCAGTTTATACAGATCTGTGAATTGTAGAGGGGTATTGACTATATCTGTGTTGGATATCATCAGCATAGACTGTCATACTGTATGGTGAGAATTGTGGACCTAATGTTATTACTAGTGGGAAAAGAACAGGGCCTAACACTGGTCATTGTGAAATACCTGCAGTAATCATACACTCCACTGTGGTCGCCTATTCATTGTTGTCTATTATTTGTTTGTAGAATTATAGTTTCGTGTTTGCTAGGTATAGAAGATAATTTGTAAAATGTACCAAGTGTATTGTAGAAAACATATACTGCACCTAATAAAGGCTTTCATGGTCAGGGGGTTTTTTTTTGTTTTATTTAGGGACAGAGTACAATGTCATCTACCCCTCATATGGTTCGAGGTTTATCCAGGAGGCCCTCAAATGGAGAGCAAAACATCTCAAGGATAGTTTGAACCAGAAAAGGCTGTGCATCTTATCCAAAGTTGTCATGCCATCAATCAGATTATTCGCAGATGCTCCACTTAAAAATACTAAAAATTAAATGTGCATGTGAAAAAAAAGAACATCAGGATGCCCTTGGCAGCCAGAGTCCCGCACCTCCCTAGACCCAAGGGCAGTGGATTCAGCAAGACAACATTGCAGATGCTGACACCATTGCCTGTTTTAGTGAAGTCCTATGGTGATGCCACTTAGGAAACCACAACACTCTCTGAAAAAAGCACATTCTCCTGAGCTTATACCTTTAGCACTGCCTCAGACTGGACACATCCTTACTAACATCTGGTGCTGATGCCTTTATTATGATAACCAAGGGCAAGGACAGCATACCAGCAGTATGTGAGGATGTCTACTGCCCAAAGACTGAATTCACTGATGCCTACTGATGACCAACTTCTAAGTTTATCAGAGTCAAAATTGTTAGCTACTCATCCAGAAATTGAATCCATTGAGGATACATTTAACAGTGCATTTTGAGAAGATGGATTCCTAACCCCTGCCCCCAAGAAAACCAACTATCTGTATAGGACCATGGACTTTTGTAAAGTATATCTACTTGAATCCAACTTCTAATCAAGCCTTGGAGTCCATGGTACCGACAAGGTATCTGCAGGGATATAACCAAGAATCCCATCCACTCTGGCAGGGAAAGTAGAGTACCCGACCAGCCAGGGGAGAAGTGTTATATGTCTGACATGTTGACTCTTAAGGTTCTGAACAGCCAGTCTGATATGCTAAAGCTTTAAGGGACTCTCTTGTAATAAATCATGGAAAAGGTAGATGAGATAGAAAACAAAGTACTGAGTTAAAGTGCAAAATCTTTACAACTTATCTTCTCAGGTAAGCAAGCACTCTCTCAAATGTGGCTGTGATACAGTGGATGCATCATGCAAGTAACAGTTATGGAGTCTGACATGTGGAGACATCCTTGGCTTAGGGAACAGCCTGCGCAGAACATTTAAAAGTACAGTATCTCACTGCTGCATTTGACAGGAACCTGCTAATAAGGCATCTGCATAGAGAAGTGTTTAAAAAGATGGAGGAAAAATGGAAGGTTATTCAGTCTAGTAAAACAGCTGTTTCACCCCAAGCTGCATTCAGCAGACTTTGCTCCACTAAATGTTTTCACGTCCACCAGATACAAGACAAAGATGAACAGCCTAAGAGAAATAAAGGCCAGTTCAGAAAAAAAAATGTCAATCTGTGGAAGGGTAAACTTGAGACCCTCAGGGATGCGATACTATTAGGGAATAGCTATGATATGAGAAAGCTCTGTCCCCCCTCAGCCCCTCAAAACCAGTCCCAAGTCCACTCCCTCATAAATCACTCCTTCTTCTACCACCCCTTCCTCAAAAGCCAGGAGTTGTCTGGGTCTATTTCTCAGATAGTGAGAGAGAATCGCCCAGGATACCTGGGTCCTAAGTATCCCACTGCAAGACTAAAGGCTACATGTTAAAAATCAATGTTCTAAGACATTCCCTAAGGACCAGAGAGCAGAGACCTTTAATCATGCCAGTACTGCTACTACAACTTCTAAGTCAAGGGGTCATAGAGAGAGGACCAAACTAAGAAGAAGGCACATAATTTGATTCAAGACTGTTTCTATTCCCAAGAAAACATGTCTCTCGGGGGCCCATTTTAGACATATCAAGGCTAAACAAATTTCTACAAGTGCCAAAGTTCAAAATGCTAACCTTGCAACTCCTACTGCCTCTCCTCTTTCAAGTCTTTAGGATCACTTTCCATCTGGAAGTTGCTTACCGCCTCATGCCTATAGGTAGGATGCATAAGCAGTAGCTGAGATTTGAAGCAGGGGTTGTTCGCTACCACTTTGCTCCCATGCCCGTTGGTTGTTCTGTTGCACTCATAGTCTTTGCAAAATGCCTGTCTCCATAAATGTCATACTGCAGAACTAAGGGCACCCACATTTAATTCTGTATAGATGATTGACACCCACAAGAAAATGCATATTGCTCTGCCGTTCAACCTGGCCCACTTTCAGACACTCAAAGTCACATAAGCTGCCAAAATTACAACTAAATCCCTCCCAACAAGTCCATTTTCTGCTAGTCTTTCTACATGCCAGCAGACAAAGGGTATTACTTGCCTTAGAGAAAATGCTCATTCTGACCAAATATTTTAATTCCATACAGCAGCAATAAGAGAGTGTGGCCAAGTAATACCGCAGGTTCAAACACTCATAGGTGTGTAATAAGCTAACGACCACAAGGGCATTTTTAGACCTAGCCATGCATCCTAAATCTCTGACAAGTTCTGATAACCTTAGTAAGTGTCAGCATGGGCCTGGGATATGAACCATTTACAGGTTACCTGTGTCCATCAGAGACATAGGTGCCAAACCATGGATGAATTTCCTCTCCCCCATCCAGTTGTCCAAATTACACTTGAATTGGGTTAGGAAGGAACTCAGTTTCACATGGATGGAGATCTTGTTCCAGAGAAGGGATAGTCTCTGGGATACATACCTGTTCTTGTCTGTTTGCATCACAGACAAGGATTAAGGTTTAAAATGGTTACTTCTGGTTCTGTTTGTTTTGCAGATATGCAGGAGGTCCAGCAGGGTGAAGTCTGACAATGCCTTGTATTCCAGACATAGATGTCTCCTCAACAACCTGTAGGAGACAGATTATAGGTATTGAGCTTTGTGTCAGTCTGTATAGGATGTATTACTCACACCTCTGTGGATGTTCCAGATGTTGGATGTGCCTGGTTAGGTACATACCAAAGCTGGCATTGTACTCAATGATAGGCCCGATGAATGACAAATACAGTGAAACAATGACCTCCTTGGATATGCCATACCTTTGTTTATAAGTTGCATAATATAGAATGATTTCTTCACTACTGAAGACACGTTAGTCAAAGGCTAAATTACTAATTATGTCCCCAAGTCCTTGACTACTGGGTTGACTCTTAAGAGTTGTATTGTTAATATGACTGTTACCAGGGGTGGATAACTTCCCAGAGGATATTATTATGCATTTCTTGGCATTTAATTTTAGTCCATTACTCTGACACCAGTTATTTGTCTGTCAGCCCTTTCTGGAGAACATTAGTGTCAGTGGAGGATTCGATGACAGTTCCTAATTTGCAATCATTTGCATATTTTTATCAGCCAGATGTCATTGACATTTGCCTTGACTTGAGAGAAGTAGATGCCAAGAAGGAGTGGTCCCAGTACTGATCCCTGAGGGACTCCACTTGCATTGAGCCATTTTGTAAAGACAGGCTCCCAAGTTCTAACTTCTTGGGTCCTGTCTGTGAGCCAGCAGGCTATCCACTGGGTTACATGAATGTTTATACCTAACCTCTTGAGTTTGTCAACAATGCCTGAGCGGAGTGTTGTGTCAAATGCCTTGACCAGATCAAGGTAGGCAATGTGAACCATTTTCCCTCATCCATTTGTTTGGTGACCTTCTCAAAGAAATCCAACAGGATGAGTAGGCATGACCTGTCCTTGATGAAACCAAACTGGGATGGACTTGACTGCACTGAAGTGAGCATTCTCTAGGGTGAGGAGAGCTTGCTTCCTAGCATTGAACAGTAACACCTTTAGATTTTCTTGTAGCTTGGACTACATGGCATCCACAGCCCTGGATCATCTCCCCATGACAAGTCTTCACAAGAGAAAACTGCACTGAAGGTTTCCTATGTCGTTACTGATCAGTTCCATGATAATTCTTTTCATGGATTTGCATATCAGACTAAATGGGACTCATGGGTCTGTAGTTTCCAGGGTTTGTAGATTGCCTGCCTTTGTGCAAAAGGATGATGGTTACTGTTCCCCATTTGTGAAGCACAAAGTCTGATTGGAGGCTACGGTTAAATACGGCTAAAAGATGGCCTGATAGGTCATGTTTCGTGCTGTTTTGAAGGCAGCCTGGAATATTGTCAGGGCGCATTAATGCAGTGTTCTTGGGCTTAGAGAGAGAGCAAGGAGTACCTATCCCATAGTGATAATAGGGAGAGTTATATTTGATGGCATTTCCTGAGGGGAGGCTGGGTGAGAGGGGTAAAGTTCTAGCTGAATTTGCCTGCCAGTAGTCTTGTTGTATCTTCTGGCTCAGTATAGATGGCTCCATTAGCTATGCACACAACTGTGTACTGTCTTTGAAGTTATGGACATACCTAAAGAATGCCTTGTTGCTGTCCTTGGCTTGGGAGGATACATTTACCTTAAATTTGGCTTTGGTAGACTTTATTTGTCCTTCGAGTTATTTGTTTAGTTTGGTGAGTGCACTTTTATCCTGAGGGTGCTACAGCTCCTAATTTTTGCCATGATTTCCTTCCTTCTGTTATACAGCCTACTAATGCTGTGATTCCTCCAGGGTGACTTACTATTTATTTATTTATTTATTTATTTATTTATTTATTTATTTATATTCAGTAGCTCTACACTTTTTCCTTGTGGGTGCAGCTGCCTTTATGCACCTAGTAACATCTTATGTAGGGTTTCTGTGAACAGTTCCATGTGGGCAGCAATGTTCTCATGATTTAGGTGGGGGGGGGTTCATAGGTTCATAAGTGTGTACTAGGCTAATGGCCCTGTAGCCTTTGCAGGCCTAGCCTATAGAAGTGCCCTGGCATTGTGCTACCCGACATTAGTTCTCAGTGCCTCTATCAAGTAGAGCCACTAGAGTGATCCCCGGGGTGAACTTTCTATTTGCCATCTACTCATCAAGATTTCTCTTAAAGAGGCCAGTGAGGTGGTCTGCTTGATGCTTGTATGGGAAGTCTATGCCAGAGGCTGGGCAGTCTCTGGGTTATGAACCTGCCCCTCCAGCATGTTCTGTTGATTGTGGTAATGAGGTTGAGGTCTCTGGAGCATGTGGTGTGGAGGGATTGGGATTTCTTTAGATGTAGCATTTCTAACAGAGCTGGGTCAGACATGGCTTTGTAAGCCAAGGAGAGATCGCCTCTAAGCAGGTGATATGAGACAGAGAACAACTGGAGTTTTTTGAGTCTGTCCATGTAGGACATGTGTTTAAGGCCTAGGAACCTCTGTGTGAGGTACTTTTGTGCCCTTTCCAGCTGTTGCAGGTGCCTAGTTAGTTACATGCCACATGGTGCATTATATTCTATGATTGGTCTAATGAGGGAAGAGTAGAGAGAAATGATGACATCTTTCTTCCTGGATGCAAAACCCTTGGTAATGAGATGTGCCATATAGAAGGACTTTCTGATCACAGTGGCAATGTGATGGACGAAAGAGAGGTTGCTGTCAATCTGTGTCCCCAGATCTCTTATAACGCCTTCAGTGTTCAGTGGACTCCCATCGATGTGGTAATTAGTGGGAACTGAGTTTTTCCCAAAGGGGATGACTATGCATTTTTTGGCATTAAGCTTAAGGCCATGGTTTCAACACCAGTCATTGGTCTCAGTGAGGCCTTTCTGTAGGATGTCTGCATCACTTGGGGAGTTAATAATGGCTCCCAGCTTGTAGTCATCTGCGAACTTGGTCAGCTGGCATCCCTCTGTGTTGGCCTGGACTTCTGAGACGTAGATGCCAAACAGAAGAGGACCCAGGACCGATCCCTGTAGGACTCCACCCGTGACTGGTTGGCAGTCTGACTTGGAGTCTGCTATTTTCACACTGTGGGTTCTATCTGTGAGCCAGTTTGCAACCCACCTAATGATATAGGGGTTGATGCTTAGTTTGGTGAGTTTATCAATGATTCATGAGTGAGGAATGATATCAAAGGGCTTGGCCAGATCGATGTAGGCTGTATGAACTGCCTTACCCTCATTCACAGCTCTGGTGACTGACTCAAAGAAGTCAACCAGGTTGAGCAGGTATGATCTACCTTTCACAAAACCAGATTGCGTGGGATCTAGAGTTTGGAGATTCCCTATATCCTTGTTAATTAGGTCCATGATGATGCGCTCCATAGCCTTAGATATCAGACTCATCAGGCTAATGGGATGATAATTTCCAGGGTCTGTAGTCGCTCTTCCTTTATGGAGAGGGATGACTGTAGCAGTGTGTCATTCAGTAGGGACAAAGTCTGAAGTGAGCCTTTGAGTGAACAGGGCACACAGATGTGGTGCCACTTCACTTTGTAATTCATGTAGAACACAGCCAGGGATATTGTCGGGTCCCATGGAAGCTGTATTCTTGGCCTTGGACAATGCACCTTTAACCTGTGCTGCAGTAATGCTGGGTGCCTGGCATTCTTCCATTATTGAGATTGGTCCTTTGGGGGGGGGGGGGTAAAGTTGTCATTGAGTCTGTCAGCCAGTATGTTGGCAGTATCTGTTGGTCTGTTGGCTCAGTATAGCTGGTACCATTGTGCAGTAACTCCGAGCAAATCTGAGTGTTGCCATGGAGACTCTTGATATAACCATAGAAGGTTTTGTGGTTGTTTTTAGTGTCTGCCGCAATTCTGCCTTCATAGCTGGCTTTGGAGGTTTTGATGAGGGGATCTCAACTTTTTGTTGAGGCTAATGAGGGAATTTTTTCCAGTTTTGGGACTTCACCTTTTTCAGCTTGAAATTTGCCAGCTTATCACTTAAAGGTAGGAAGTTAGTCTTAGAGTAGGTCCTGAACATTACAGGGTTAGCTGGGGTTCCAGGTTTTATTTTTACTTCTAAGAAGACTGTCTTGTGGTCTGACCTTACCAAAGAGGACTTTATACTAGGGAGTGGGCAGCACTCTCCCATATTAGTGAGGACCAGATCTAGTATGTTTGCACCCCTGGTTAGTCTTGACAGTCTAGTCCAGGAAGTTTGTGTTTACAAAATCCATGAATCTCTGTGTCTGTATGTCTGGTGTCGTATATGATTCCCAGTTAATACCGGGATAATTAGAGTCACCTGTTAATATGATATTGGATTGGATGATGAGTGTTTCCAATAAGTTTAAATATGGTTTATGAGTTTCCTGAGTCATAGAGGGGACCTATAGCTTGCAAGGAAGTGGTATGGGATTCTTTGTGAGGTAATTTGAACATGGAGAAGATCAAGGGCAGTGTTCTGTTTGGCCAGCCATGTGTTATATTTATTTTTTATGTAAATTGAGACACCTCCACCTTTAGTCCCTGTCCTGTGTAGTAGATGGTCTAAATCTGTGGAATGTATTATAGTCTTACACTGTTGGGTGCTCTCCGTGGCTTTAAACCGTGTCTCAGCAACTGCACAGACATCAGTATTCTCTAGGGTGAGGAGAGCTTAACCCTAGTATTGAGCAGTAATGCCTGTAGAATTTCTTGGAGCTCTGACTACTTGGCACCCACAACCCTTGTGCCCCCCCCCCCATGGCAAGTCTTCACAAGAGAAAACTGCACCGGTACCTGTGGACCAGATGGCACCAGCATGCCCACTCTCTGCAGTACCACACTCTTCTACTGCCTTGCATCAAAAAGAGCTTTTGTGTTGACTACAGTAGGTGGACCTGAATACCAATGTGCCTTTTAAGCTAGGTATGGATTCTCAGACAGTTAGTACAGATTCCTCAGAAGTAGCTTGAGGCCCACTCAGAGAAACTGAGGAAGCAAGAGACCTTTTAAAAACTCAAATGAAAAAAAAACATCAGTATTAAAAAGAAGATGGATGTAGTTTTAACAATATCAGCTTTCAAATAGACCTAGCAACCAGGGTCACTGCTTGCATTCAGCAATCACACAGTATATAAACAAGCAGGTGGAACCTACTCTTATATCTTATGCATGCTGGCCATGAAATCACTGTGCCTAGCCCAGGAATCAGACTGACCCTCAGGGTATCTTACATTGCATGCCAGGAGAATACCCTGGGCAATCACTTCAGAAGAAAGGAAGCAGAGCAGAATAAATGGATGTTAGACAGGGATGCATTTCTGGATTTTGTCAGAGGGGTATGCAAGAAATAGATCAGAAAACAAACCTCTAAACAAATTTTTTACCAGGTCATCACTCAAGAGGGCCTGTGCATCAGAAGCCTTCTCATTCAGTTGTTTACTTCTGTTTCTCTGACTTTCCTTGTATCCATCTACTTCTTAGGGTAATTTAGAAGATAGAAGAACAGGCCAAGAGTGATACTCGAGTGTCATTATGGCCAGGGCAGCACTGGTTCCCCTCAGAATGTAGAATTCTTATCCCAAAATGAGATTTCATTCATATACCCTATCATGAAGACACCAAGGCTAACAGCACATACATCCTAGCACTCACCCCTTTTAGGCACGTGTTTACCAACACTGTGCTTGCTGTTATGAGGGAATCTTGGAAACCAAACACAAAGAAGTCATAGCTGGCAGAATATAAAAGGTTCTGCCTTTGTTCCTTTAGACAGGCCCCGAATCATAACCAATCCTCAATGTCTGTGGTCCTCAAATACGTCAGAACTTTACAAATCAGTATGATGCTGTACCTCGTTAAAACTGCATGTTTCCACTATCTCTGTCTGTCTGCCCTGGGATCCCCTTTACTATTTGCTGACAGTAAATCTAGTACTGAAAGGGGTACTGTATCTAAAGACAGCTAACTAGGAATTCTCCCCTCCATGGGACATGAAAATGTCCCAAAGGAATATCTAGAGACTGAATTCAATGAATCATAGTTACTCCAAAGTAGTGAATCCTTTTTTTTTCCAGAAAGGGCACCAAAGGCTGTTTTCTTCAAAAGTCTTTATTAGGTAATGGATGACTGGTTCAGGTTGGATAGACACCTAGGCAGGCAAACTAGTGGGTTCTTCAAGACTTTTTTATCTCCATGGAACAAGAATAATTTGTTGGAAAAGTTAACATTGCCACTGTTTCAGCCTGCCGCTCAAATATTTAACCTGGAAGAATGTTTTCCTAGTGACCATAATATCTACCAGGAGAATAGTTCAATTGCAGTCACTCATTTGAAAGTAACAAGGACAGGTAACTGTCCACACCAACCCTGTCTTCATGCCTAAGAATATGTCAGAAGTGTCTCTAAGTCAGGCCATTACCTTCATGGTGTCCTGACCCACCCTAAAGACCAAGAGGGAAAGGATTTTGCATACCCTAATGTGTATAGGCAACTGAAAGTTTACCTAAACAAGACTAAAGATGTGAGAAAAACAGATCTGTTGTTCATATCCTTAGTAAAAGGTGGGGAGGACAAGGCTGCTGCTTCCAAATGGTTAGCCCATTATATCTCCTTCTATCTTCCTTCTTTTAGTCATTCTGTGACAAAACTGTATGACAGTATGTAATGTAAAGGCCAACAACAACTACAAGAGCAGCAGCAGCCTTCTCTAGAGTGGTCAGCAGCCAGGCCATCTTGGAAGTAGCTACCTGATTGTCAGTTTGCACCATTTTCAAGCCCTGCAATGTGGGCATTACCTTCAGATCCAGAGCATAATTTGCTACAGCCATTGTGTAAGGGTTGCTATAGCCTACATCTTCCTGGAGCCAGCCATCCTGTGGTCCATAACCTTTCAAAATCTTCCCAGGCATTTGCACTACTGCAGCAGTGAACAATACAATGACTATGGTACAGTTATGGAGGAACTTACCATAACTGTAGATGTTGAGTATGCTCACTGCTGCCGTAATAGTTCCCTTCCTCTCAACCTGTTTCCTGTCTATTACTATCCTGGAGTTAGTGCTAGCTAGACACGTTTTTCATAGATACATATATATTTCAAGGTCACTGAGTCCTATGACTATTCTCACCTTACCAGTACTCTCCCTCCAGCTACACCTCCTTTTTCCAGGAAGGCTATACTGGTTAGTCCTGGATTAAATTAGTGGATACCATCTAGTCATCTAGTTTATGCCTAAGGGAAGATAGTAAGTTGCACTGCTTAGCATGCAGGGGAAGTTTATTCAGAGGTTTGGAAGGTGCTGAATTATAAACGTAGCCCACTGCTATGTTTCATTTATTTACTGGTGAAGATTTAGGTCCCAAGTTCTAGTATTGGTCTAGATGTTAGAATTGTGGAGAAACATGAGTTCCACAACAATCATTGTATATATGTAAATGTATTTACATGTGTATATGTATGGGGAACTTTTAACCTTTAATATGTATATTTTAGGAATGAGATGTAATCTGAATGTTATTAAATACATGTGGTTTTATTGCTTTCTTGCTTTTCATATGTAGTATTCCTTTAAGGGTTAATTGGTTAGTTTTGAAGGGCTTTTTTACAGAAATGATTGGATGCAATGTGTATATGCTACTATTCAAATAGATTCTGGTTTAGTGATGGTTGTCTGATGAAGCAATTTTTATTGCGAAAGCGCTTACGAATAAATCAACAGTTTTTATTGATTTACTGCCTCTGTGGATTTTGTTTTTTGGATTGTCTCCTTTTCCTCTGCACAAGGGATTTTCGATTTCTTCACTTCGTTTGTTTTGCTGCTGGGGTTTGTTACACCAAATAAAGGTTTATAGTTTTCAGTCACCTTTCTTGGTAGCTCAGGAGTTTCAAGCCTATGATCTTTTTGGTTATGAACATTGAGATCTTTCTAATTGTTTGACATGTTTAGTGAGCTATGCTCCAGAGGAAGTGTTGTACACATGATGGTCAAAAGAGAGGATGCTATCAACCCAAGTACCTATGTCCCTAATTACATTTTAATTTTATAGAGGTTCATCGTCTATACAGTGTGATGTTGCGAGGATGGAGTTGTCTACCAAAAGTGACGATACTACATGTTTTTAGCATTTAGTTTGAGAACATTTTTGTGTAACAATAATGTACTAGGAAGACCTCATTGTGGAGGATTTGGGTGTCAGAGGATGACTTAACGAGAATAGCCACTTTACATTCTTCTGCAAGTTTTGTTGGCCAGAGATCTTGGCTCTCTTCTTGGAGATCCAAGAAATAAATTCCAAAAAGCAATGGTCCCGGCACCAAATCTGAGGGATATTGCCAGTCACATCCATATTTTCTGATGAGAAACCTACATCTTGTGCTGTGTGGGTGCTGTCTTTTAGCCAGCTTACTATCCATTTTACCTCATATGGGACAGTTTTTAAACATTTAGCTTTTGCGTGATGCCAGCATGGGAAATGGTGTTGAATGCCCTGGCCTGGTGAAGATATGCCATATCTCCCCTACTTTCCTCTCTTCTAATCCTACAATGTGCCCCCTGTAGGAACTGTGCTTCCATTGTACTTCCATTGTGTTAAATAGTTCCAGAACCAGTGACTTAAGTTTATGTTAAAGAAAGTTATGTTTGATAGTTTCAAAGACACTACTCAAGCCTATAAATAAGGCCCATGCAAATTTATTACACTTCATTCCTGTTATGATCGTCTTTGTAACTGTAACTATATAAATAGTAATACAAGTATTTTGACCATTCCAAAAACCATGCTGTTCATCTGTAAGGAGGCTATACTTATCAATACCGTAAAATGTGGTTTGTCTATGTGTTTTTCAAATATCTTAGTAATTGGAATAGAAATAAAATGGGTCTAAAACCCTGAGGCGAGAATGGAAAGGGCATTTTAAGCATAAAATTAATAATGCATTTTTGAATCTGGGAGGAACAATTAAGGTGGTAAGAGTCAGGTTGCAGATATGGGTTAATAGTTTGGAAAATGGGTGAGCTGCAAGGTGGAGGAAAGCTGGGTGGATGTTGTACTTCCTGGGTTCAGAATTAATGTCTAGTTTTTCAGGAAGTTCCCTGAATAACATAGCAGTTGTGGACTGACAGTAGAAACTGGGTGTAAAAATGGAGGGAGATATATTGGACTGCAGTAATGTTTTGTTAAAGATTAAACCTGAAGAAAGAGGGGTTGTAATTTGGGCTTGGAGTAAGTGTGTGTTGAAATGGGTTATCTGGAAGACATTGGGAAAACAGTGAGCTGATTAAGTTTGAAACTCTAGATTATCAGAGCAGACAGAATGAGTAAATCATTTAAAACTTGAGGACTCGCATTACTGAGTCCCGAAATATGGAGTCCAAATGGCAGAAAATCTTGACTTACATATATGAAGTCTGCAATTGCTACTCTTCAGAATATTTCCTTTTCTCTGATGTATGGCAATCTTGGAGTTGGTATATATAAGCTGAGGAGGTGGGTGTAGGAGCTTGTCCCCCATATCTGGGGGTACTGCAGGAAAAAATATGAGATGTACCACCAAGGCTGTTGTGAGACAAACATGTCACGTTAAAAGCCAAATTATTTAATACAAACATAAAAATCCAAGTAGCATAAAACAAGGTTCAGGGTGGATAAGCGCTTTTGGTAAAAAGTTTTTAAAAGAAATATAGTTATTATTGCGGATAAGGTTTATAGTATTGGAAAAGACTAGTAGGGCTGAGATAGTGCTATGGACAGGTCTAAAACCATGTTGGGTGTCTTGCCAAGAGGTGGTTCTGGATAAGGTGGTACAGGAACTGTTTCTGAATACATTTTTCCATTAGTTTTGCTAGAGGAGAGAATATTGCTATAGGCCTATAGTTGGAGAGTTCAGTAGAACTGCCTCCTTTGTGAAGCGGGATTACATAGGATATTTTCCAGATAGTAGGAATTTATGCTTCTAATATGATTCAATTGATAAGTATTGAGACCGGGTAGCAATGGCACCAGCTGATTTTTGTAGGTATTCAGCTGGAAGTTGGTTGGCAGAGAGTGCGGTGGGTTTACGTTTTCTGATTAGGGTACAGATAAATGATGTGGCAACAGGTTGAAAGCTAAATAGGAGTAGGTTTCTAGGGGTGGCACTATTTAGACTGGGGGAGCTAGGAGGTAGTTGGCTAGCTAGGGCTTGAATTGTTTCGGTAAAGAAACTGTTAAAGCTGGCTGAGACTTCTTCAGGTGATTTATCAGTAGTGGCAGCTGGGATGGGGGTAGTAGACTGACCAGGGTGTATTAGATTATTCAGCCCTGCCCAGAACTTTTGTGGGTTGTTTTGATTTACTGTTTGTAAATTGCAATAGTATTGTTTTTTGTCCAATAATATAAATGTTTTAGCCTCATTCCTAAGTTGCCTGTATTTAATTTGATCATGAGGTAGTTTAGTAGAGCCCCATGCGGCCCAGGCTTTATTTATAAGATTAATTTTGATTCTAGTCTCTTTCGAAAGCCAAGGTGCAGATTTTGCCTTGGATCTCTTTAGACGAGTGGGAGCATGTGAGTCGGGGATCTCAAGAAATCTATTGTTAAAGTACAAGACAGCTTCCTCTAAGGGGAGAAGTTTTAGGATGGACCAATTACAAGATTTTAGTTCTAGTTGGAATTTGGCTAGGTCAACATTTTTTATTTCTAACATTTCTTAGCAAGCGTAGTTTGGGATAGATAGCTTTGTGCTTGATAATGAATGTGAGAAGGTGATCACTTAGACTATCAGGGAGGGTTCCAGAGGTATACAGGTTGGGGTGACCATTAATGAGTATCCAATCGAGTGTGCTTTCTTTTTGGTTAGGTTTACTTAACCTAGTAGGGGTATTGATGATTTGAGTAAATGAGCGCAGGTTAATGTGGTTGGTAGGGGATTCCGAAGAACAAGTGGCCCAGTCAATATTAACGTCTCCAAGAAGGAGGATTTCTTGAGGATAGTGGCTAGATATCCAGTGTAAGGTATCTTCTAGTATAGCTATATTGTTACCTGGGGGAACTATACATGCAGATGACATAGATACATTTACTTTTGTTGATTTGCAGTTTGGTAGCTAGAATTTCTAAGTTACCAGCCTGGGGTAGTTGTATAACATCTGTGGATATAGTCAGTTCAGATTTATAAAGTATGGCTACCCCAGCCCCCCTTCCTGGAAGCACAATCCAGCCTGTGTTACTTCATTGTCAGAAATAGCAGGTTTTAACCAAGTCTCTCATAGACAGAGGATCTCAGGGGAGTCTTCAGCGAGGAGTGCATGAAGTTCATACACTTTGTTATTGATACTTCTGATGTTCAGATGACAGGTTAGGAGAGAGTTAGGAGGTCTGGAAATTGTGAGCTTAAGGTTTAGCTGACAGGTAGAGGGAGAGTATGTTCTTGAGTTGGCAGGGCCCAGGTTATGTTGTATATCCCCATCAAGCAATATGCTGAGTTTAAGCTTGGTAATAAGTTTCAGGAATGTATCTACAATTTTATAGTAATGTTTGATTCTACACCTAATTTTCCTGGAGTTAGTGTGTAGGGAGTGTGGGTATAATGAAGGATATGTCCTGGTACTATGAATATGATAGAGAGAGGAATATTTGACATCTGAGGTGAGAGTATGGGCCTTTGGGATTTGAAGTCCTATGAGAGGTTGGATTTCATATAAGGTAAGGAGGTATGGGGCTAATAGGATGGGTATTAGAAAGGAGTGTAACATTATTGGAGAGATGAGCAGCTGTTGTACCTGGAAATGCAGAGTCAAAGAAGGTGAGATTGGGCTACTAAAGTGGGAGGGGGTATGAAGCAGCCAATAGATGGAGAGTGCTCCTTAAGGAAGGTAGAGGGATAGGGGTGGGGAAATAATTAGGTTAGCAAGAAGGTGATAGGAGATAGTAGTAGTGGGAGTGGCTATATGGCTAGAAATATAGAGGTAGTGGGGGCAGGTGGAAACAGGGGGTAGGGAGGGGAGTGAAGTGAGCCCGAGCATAGCGAGGGTGAACGGAGCAGGGCTAATACAGTTCCAAAGTGTAAAGAATCCAGGCAGGATACCAGCCCAGTTCCAAAGTGTACTACTCTGCTGTAGAGTAATTCAGATAAGTATAATGGCTTTTAAGTAAAATTTCCACTTAAATTTATTAGCTTCATAGATTCAAGAATGTTAGGATATACCTATAGGTAATACCTTTTTAATACAATTTTTTCGTTAATTTACTAGGGCTGTGATATTGTAGGGGTTATTTTAATGGTATTTTCAAGGGTTTAAAGGCAGGGGTAAATACCAAGGATAGAGTTGGGATAGAGCCAAGTTAGAAGAGGGGCAAACTATGGTGCCTTAGACCTCAGTCAACAGCTTACATTTAACTAGTAAATTATAGTTAGAACCACCTTGGTACTTTGGTGTGCACTGCTGTCTTTGTTTTAGATTCAGCAGGGTAAGTCCTTTCCTTAGTCAGTAAGCACAGGGGGACTTGGTCTCAGGGAGCTACCTAGAAATTAGAGTAAAGCAGGTAGAATAGTGAAAGAGTCACATACAGAAGTGTCGTTTTACTAGGCTTCTGTTTCTAATGGTATTTACAGACTATTAGAAGCTCCATAGGCTGTGAGTACCATTAGCTAACTTATTTCCTGGGTTATGAAAAAACTTGGACTTACAAACAGCACGTGCGGGTATATCTTTGAGCACAAAAGCTAAGAAATAAATGCTACGGCTTAGGCACGTAACACCATTTGTGAAAACCACATACAGCGATGTTTCCAGCAGCTAAGATATGGGATTGAAACCCTCTAATATTTGTTGTAATAATCATCATAATCATTATGGGGTTTTACAGTCTAGCAGTGCACTGCAGGGAAGTAACTCTGTGAACTTCTAACCAGCTTCATTATGAAGACCTGTGTTCATTCCCTCAGTCAGTGTTTGCATCCCATTTTACAAGGTAATGCTCCTGGGTAGTCTTTGAAAAAGAGGAAGTTGTCTACTGCAAATTTCAAAATCAACAATTCAGATAATCTTTGTTAAATTGTGAAGACTTTTGAAGCCATGTCTCTGTTGTCACTGTACCATTTTGCAGAGCCATGAAAAAAGAATTGTTTCTATGTTACTGGTATCAGTCTAATAGAGATGTGTGGCTGATATACACAGTAATAAAAGAGAACTGTACGCATAATAGATCACCATATTTCAGAAACTAAACCTCTGTTTGTCTCTTGTTTCCTGACAGAAGTTTAACAATGACTGGTGGATAGGAAGGCTAGTTAAAGAAGGCTGCGATATTGGCTTCATCCCAAGTCCACTCAAATTAGAGAATATTCGAATTCAACAAGAACAGAAAAGGGGACGTTTCCATGGAGGGTAAGAATAATTGGAATAATACTGCTTAGAGTACCTTTTGTGCCTGTAATGGGTTCAGTTTTTGCCAGTGCAGGCAGTGTAACTTTCCATTTCTGACACTCTGTTGGCTGAGAGGAATCAGTCAGAAGAGCATCTTCAAACATTAAACTAAAATACATACATATATATATATATATATATATATATATATAGAGAGAGAGAGAGAGAGATATATATATATATATATATATATATATATATAGAGAGAGAGAGAGAGAGAGAATCATTTTGCTGTGTTTGCTATAACAAAAAGTTTCTGAAACCAATGTTTAAATGTGAAACTGATGTTTATTGACAAGTTACTTTTTTGCAAAAATGATGGGGACAAAAAAAAAAGAAACCAAGTCTTAAATGCACTGGTAGTCTGATTCAACAAATACATTTCTAGCACATGCCCTTGAAAATGCAAGGCCATAACCATTAGTCCATTTAAAACAATGTGCATATATTCTTCCCAAGTTCAGTTTAATATGGCCATTTTTTTCAGTTAACACAATTTCAGTCTTCTTTCATAATTGCACTGAATTTTATCACCAAAGAAACTGACTAGTAAGCAGACTTTTTCCTGCAGCATGCCTTACCTTACAGACAGTGGTAGTTCTGGTAGTTTCTCCCTTTATTGCAGAACAAATCTTAGCAACGTTTCAGGTTCCCTCAAATTAATGTATATCCTCCTATATGCAGCAGCTCCCTGTTAGTTGTTATGGAGGGTTTCCTCTCTGTCTGATTTGCATAACTTCTTCAGCTCTTTCTTCTTTCTCTCTAACTTGTCTTCTAGCTTCAGACTTTCCTTTCAAAATTTATCCCCAGTCAAGGTATAAATAGCAGATACAATTCTGCAGTGAACAGTGTGCTTCCTAGGCTCAGGAAACACAGTGCCACTAATACAAATAGACACGCACATTTTTATTTTGTGTTTTATGTATATATATATATATATATATATATATATATATATATATATATATGTATGTATGTATCTGTCTATATGTGTGGGTGTGTGTGTGTGTGTGTGTGTGTGTGTGTGTGTGTGTGTGTATATATATATATATATATATATATATATATATATATAGATAGATAGATAGATAGATATTTACATATATATGTATATATAGAGAGAAACAGATGGTTTACTATCAAAAGGATGAAAATCACGTCCACGAACAGTGATTTCCATGACAAATAACATCGACTCATGACTATGAAGTAGGTCATATGATCGACGCAATAACATCGACAAATTCTGTCAACCTTAAGGTGGAAATCTCCCATTGAAATACATGCTGAAGCTCCCTGTCCATGTACGTCCTTTTAAACTAATGTACAAATGAACATCGACATTCCGACAGTCGCTCCTACCATGGTTGAGGAGGTGGCTGTCGAGCATGTTACTGTCGACCATTTGATGGTAAACCGAAACAGATAGGTAGATGCAGTAATATTTTTATTCTTGCCAGCTGCTGATTTCCGTGCTTAAACTGTATTTGAGTTTTCATGTCTAGTCTGGTATCTGCTCGATGCATCTGATCAGGCAACAGATATAAATAACTACTGACCAATTAAAATGTATTTAAAAAGTGTTTGTAGGAAACTACAGGTATATAACATCATTATGTGGAATACATTGCTGTAGTTTGTCAGTTAGTTTGGAATTGTCACTGTCTGAGAGATCGGTTTAACACCTTTAAAGTAACACCACTGAAACTGTCACTGTGGTGCTATTATTAGAACCGCTGTCATTCTGTGAAAGAAAATAATGGAAAATGATCTGACCTATTGCAGGATATTTATGATGAATACTAAGGTCTCCATTTTTGTGCTTAGTCCGGCAATGCCCTGGTTTGCAGCAGGTTTCTAACATTAAACAACAGTTTCTGTTTTGGATTTGTTTGATCTGTGGGTGAAATGCCATGAGTTCAGACTACAGGTAAGTTGTATAAGATTTGACTGTCTGTCTTACAAATGAAGGGCTGCACAAGTGAGATAGGGCTAAGTGCTCATTCCCCTGCTTGTTTATCACTGGGATAAAGTGTGGGGTTCCTTACTACAGAAGTATTCTAGAATAGAAACTGTAGCCTAACGCCAGACTAGTAATCTAACTATTTGGGGCTCTGATGCTGTCCCTCAACAGCCACTTCTTCAAAACCAGAATGGAATGAAAAAAACAAGTGCACAGTGATGAGTTTATTAAATCTACTTTTTTTTCTGGGGAGATGAGCTTCTAGCCACCCACCCTGTACCCTTGGTACTCTGCACCTGAAGCCAAAGGCAGCATCCCACCACAGTGACCTCTGTCAATGAATTTCCTATTTGCCCAAGTATGCTTTATCACACTTAGCTTATAAACAACTGGCTAGCACTGGTGGCCTAGACTTGTGGGCAGTAAACAAATGCAAGGTGGACCCAGAGGATGCATAGGCACACAGTACCACAGCTGCATGTGCTGCAATCTGCAAACAGTCCAGGAGAGCAGCTCCAGGTTTAACTTGTCCATCTCTTTACATGTGTAATACTGTGAAGGGAATGGACCTCATTCCTAAGTCAGGGTACAGTTAGATTTCATGATATAATTATTGTTTAAGTTCATAGGTTCATAGTTATTTACTAGGCTAATGACCACCACAGCCTGTATAAGCTTAGCCTTGGATTCCAACCACTTGTGTCCCTATGCATCATGGGTGTTTATAAGGAGGGGGGATGTTAGTTAGAAAGGTTATAGAGGTTATGAGGGGTATGTTAATTTGGACATTACTGTCTGCCTCTGTCTATCATGGGGGGGGGCCAAACCCAGAGTGAATTTCCAATTTCCCATCCATTGGTCAAGGTTATGCATAAACAGGGTTAGGGAAGGACTCTGCTTCACATGGAATGGGATTGGGAACCTGTTCCAGAGCATGGGGATCCTCTGAAACACATATCTGTCTCTCTAGCATGTCTTATTTATCACAAGCAAAAATTAAATCCTTGGATCTAGTGGTTCTGATGCTGTTCATTTTGCAGATGTGCAGCAGGTATATCAGAGCTGGATCCGAAGATGGCCTTGTATTCCAGGCATAGATCACCTCTCAGTAACTTGTGAGAGGCGGAGTACAGAACTAGGCCTTTAAGCTGATCTGTATAGGACAATGTGTTTATACCCCAGATTCTCCTGGTAAGAAATGTTTGTACACGTTCCAATTGTGCTACATGTTTGTTCAGGTACACGCCAAAGGAGGCATTAAACTCCGTGATGGGTTTGATAAGGGCCGAATAAAGTGGCACTGTGACTTCCTTGTACCTGGATACCATGCCCTTACTTATAAGTTGGTGACATAAAATGGTGTTCTTACTACCTTGGCGACGTGTTGGTCATAGGCCAGATTACTGGCTAATATCAGTCTTTGATGTTAACCAAGAATACTCTTCTCAAAACCCATAATGTACCCAGAATTGCTTCCTTCTGTAATTCATATGGGGTTACATGTATCGGTAGTATATCTGAGTAGGACTGTAAATTATTATTTTTAGACCTGTTGCAATTACTAGAATTGGAACTGTCTGGGTATCTTTCTTCCACATTCCTCTTGTTTTTGCAGTTTGGAAAGGCCTGAGAGTCCCAAGGAGGAAATGACCCTGTAACTGCTGATTGTTGCCCTCACTACATTGTACATGGGACAGACAAACAAAAGTGCCAAAATCTGGATGGGAGGTTTAGAGGGTTATGGGGAGCTGAGGCCTTGAAGAAGAAAAGTATTAGCCATCTGTTTTATTAGTGAGCATTTCAGACAGGTTTCCAGCTTCACCATAAGTGGTTAGTGTTTGAGAACGAACCATAGTATTTTAACATGTCAGTTAGGTAGTGGATGCCAAGTATCACAGAAATTAGATTACCCTTTTTGAATGAACTTACATGCAGCAAAACCTAGGATGGAAGACCACAAGCCAAGAGGAAGCTACAGACACAGTGAGTGCACTTACTGTAGACTTGCATTACAGCACTGTCATCACAAATGGCAAATTAAGAAAAATGACTCCTCCTAGTATCCATAGTCCTCAGCCTAACACATCAGTTACTGTCACTATGGCAAAAGCAGCCACATTATTCCTGGCCATGGGCAGTCTGAGATGGGCACACCCACCAAAAATTATATCCGGGCCTACTTGGAAAAGAGTATTCAGTCAACCAGGGTTGGAATGAGGTTGGTGAATGCTGAAAGGATTAGGAGAATGCATGATCGTGTGAAGAATGTGAGAAGGGGAAGCAGAAAATAACTATATCTGCTTATCATCCACAGTGTAGTATACCATTAGTTAGCTATAAGAAATAGTGCATAGTAGGACCCACACATAGTGCTTCAGAGATGAATAATAAAGTGATAATTTTTTCTGTTTACCTCATGACCCAGGAAGGACTTCAAAATCCTACACTGTACAATATGAAAATACAGTGCTTACTTTGGTATGTATAAATCAAAGCATATTGCTCAGTTAAGTCCCAGGAGATAGTTTGCTGAGAAAATCAAAGGCCTCAAATCCTTTGGCTATCCTGATAGATTACCAGAACACTACTTATATTCATTAGTTTGCAGACTGCTCCTTGATGACCTGTGTCTTATTTTTACAGCCATAAAGATAGAATCTTATTTGACCTCTTATTTCTTTACAAAACCAGTGTCCCTACAAACACCTGCGCTAAGGACCTAAATCTAGACTAAAAATAAACAACTCTACTTGGAGAGAGTTGGGTTCCTAATGCAATGTATTTGCAGGTCAAAGTACTACTACGGTGGTGCAGTGGTGCAACCGTTAGCATTGTCACCTCACAGCAAGGGATTCTCCAGTTTGATTCTTGGCTGGGGTGCCTTCGGTGTGGAGTCTGCATGTCCTCCTGCATTCGGGTGGGTTTCCTCTGGGTGCTCCGGTTTTGTTCCACATTCCAAAGACATGCATTTGCAGTGTTTCCCCCTGGGCCTCCACTGAAAATGGAAGCTGTCCCAGTCAGATTTTCCTGATAAACAGATGTTAAATAAATAAATAAATACTTTGAATATCCTTAGGAGTAGCCTTGACAACTAGATGGGTAAGCTCAAATTTACACCAGGACTAACATATACACTCCTGCTCAGTTTGGGAAGTAAGCATTATTCAGTACTGAAAAAGGAAGTGTGTATACTTAAATGTGTATATGGCTAGGCATCTTATAGTTATCATGATAGCTTCCGTAGTATTGCTCCTGTGTTGTCATGTAAATAAAATTACTTGATTTTGTGGCAGAAAAATCTGACAGAAGTTCGAGAGGTACATTTGTGGATATTTATAGCACAGTTCTAGAACATATTATGGGACATAAAATGCTCAATTTGTATTTATTTTATCTTTGTATTTTCTTATTTTTATTTATTGACTGGGGTAGAGTATTGATCCTTTTGGACCATTTTCAAGCTCATCCTGGGGTTATACAAGGAAACAAACAAAACAGTCCAGAGTAATGCTGGTAATACAATATTTGGCAAAACCAGAATAACACAAGTTTGTCTAGGCTTTCTTAAGATAACATAATGTAATGAATGATGGATGTAGGGATGGAGATTTCTCTAAGTACTATAAACAGCAGTGAAGGAGGAAGGGTGGAGGACTGGAGTAGGAGCTACCTGTTACAGGTAATTATGGAGTTAATTGCAAACTACTCTGCACTACAGTGGGAAAAGGACAGGTTTCCTTATACCTAAGTTACCAGTAAGTAAGCAGTATGTTGTGCTTTCTTAATGTTGGCCAAAGTTTTACGATGATATGGCCTTTCAATTAAAGGATGCTTCAAGGTTTAGTGTTCAATGAATGACCATTCAATGAACATGCCGTTCGATAACTAAACACAGACCCCAACTGGCCTGCTCCCTTGCATCATCCTGTGAAGGCTGCCAGCCTAACTAGATAAAATTTTGTAAATTATTCTGTCATTGTGACTATTAATATGATCCACAGGCTTGTTTTCGCAAATATAATAAAACTAAATGTAAGAAAACTGTGTATGTTCTGAACTTCAGGGATGTGAACGCAGTGCACCCTTGCTGATAAGTAAAGCATTGTATGACTGATCTCAAGCCTAGAGACAGGATGTCTGGGCTGGAAATTCTTTCTGTTGTCTTGACGTAAGGGATAATTGCTGGATTTTACATGTAAAAGTGTCTTTTATTGCTGTGGCTTCCTGGCCAGGTGCAGCTTACAAGAAATGTAGATTTTGAGTTTCTGTTAGCCTGGGAATTAAAGGAGAGGTAATAAAAGTGATGTAATGTGAAATGACTCAGCAGTACTGTGTTATCAATTTAAGACATTCTCAGAGAGAAAGATGAAACATTTTGCATCTTTTCTTGGATTTGAAAACATCAGCTCACCAGCACTTGCTTTGCTCTATAAGTAGGATCTTAGACTTTAGTATTTCTCTTAGCGTTAGATAGGAATTTAGCCAGAATAGTCTAGCTGTTTTTCTATATTTATGTCAGACTATCCTACAATATTGTTTTAAAGTTTCCTGTGATCTCTTAATTCCATGATGTCATTCTGTTGAAGTAATAAGTATTGTCTTGTGTTTTTACTATTTATTATTAAATATTTTTCAGCCTTTCAACTGTGGCTGTTTTGTGCAGAGATAATTAAAGCTCTTAGAGAGTACTTGCATGAATTTGGGGATACTGTCCAAGCCACTCCAATAGTCTTGCTGCTCAGTCACACTTACTATTCGGATAACAGTAATATTACACAGTGAAATTGGTCTCCCTTTGGGAAGGGCCTTATAGTAGCTGATAACAGTGGTTGGTGGCAGTGATTTCTACCTTATAGTCTGGGCAGAAAGGGGGCACAGCTAGAGAACCTGTGCCAGCCTTCCCCAGGAGTGTCTGTGTGTCTGTATATAAATCAAATCTTAAAGTGTGTGTGTGTGTCAGCTACTTGGGCAGGGTCATGAAGCACTGGTTGGACAGAGAGGGTGCTGGAGGTTTTAGCTTGACCAGTAGGCTGAGATCTGGACTCTATAGCTGTGCCAGTGGAGAGTCTTATTGGGGATCTGGAGAGAAAGGGAGAAACCAGACCCAGACTGACTGTGATCTCTGTGTGGTGTTAAGGGAGATTGTACCTTACTGTGTGTGTACTTGTTATCCCCCCAATGTGCACGGCCCTCACTGGTGCTACTGATGAGGATTGAGCCTCCTTGATTACTGGGCCAGTGCACGGGCGTCACACAGCATTTCAGGTCCCATTTCTGTGCCCCGCCTCCAACCCTTCTTCAACATATTTTATTAAAAAAATAGTAATAATTCTTTTCTTCTCTTAAACTGTAACAAACAGTTGCTATAGTTTATTCCCTGCCTGCAGAGAGTGCTGCAAGACTCATATTTTATTTTAACAAAAAAATTCCTCCTTTTAAACTGTAGTAAACTGCTTGCTACAGATGTAGCAAACAGTTGCTATAGTTTATACCATGCATGTACAAAGCACTACGGTGCTCTTGTTTTACTTTAAAAAATCTTCTTTTTAAACTGTAGCAAACAGTTGCTACAGTTTATACTGTGCCTGTACAGAGAGCTGCAGTGCTCAGGTTGTAGTTAAAAAATAGTTTTTTACATTTAAACTGTAGCAAACTGCTTGCTACAATGTAGCAAGGAGTTGCTACAGTTTAGACCATACATGGAGCACTACAGTATGCAGGTTTGACCACAATTATTATACTGGCTTTTAAAAAACATTATTGCATTAAAGAGAGATTGGGATTGGCTGATTATGCCCCCCCCCCCCACAACACTTTGCACCCAGTGCAGTTGCCCCTGTCACCAGGAGTGGCCTTAGGTCAACTGGTGCCCTAGGCAAAGGGCTCCAAGGTGCCCCCTACCACACCATCTGGTGCCCCCATCCTGGTCTACCTACACCAAATAAATACTTGAAAAGCACCCCTGCTACAGCGGCGCCCTATGTGACTGCCTAGTTGGCCTATGCCTAAGGCCAGCTATGCCTGTCACCCTACCCTAGCTACACTACTGCTTGCTCTAGTTATATGATTTTTATTTAAATCTCACATTTACAATAAAAGCACCAGATAGACTGGTATACCTGGGCCAGGTGCCCCTCACTGATTTTGTTGTGTTTTACTGCAAAGGCATTTTTTGAATACTGAGTAGTACATATTGATCTTTTGATGTTATTTGTTTTGACATGATTTGAACTTCAACATATAACCCAGAGATTCCCTAAAGTGATTACACTACTTTGGTTATTGTAGTCAAACTATAGTTTCAGTCTGATGTAGAATGACATGGTCAAAAACACTTCCCTTTTTATATTGTGCATAACTATTTACTGCTGTCCACTACATTACGGAGAAATAATGCAGTGTTTTCAGCATGCAAGTTCAAATTTATTTAAGTCTTTAAGGCCTAAACACTACAGTACTTAAACACATCAATGAATACAGTTTGTGAATAATTACATGTAAACTGTCATGTTGGAAGAAGCTTTTAAATTGCTAAATTGTTAAAAGAATTAATACAGATATCCAAAGTTTTATCAGACTGCAACTGGAAGAATAATTCAAGAAAAAAAAAGAAGTCTATGAGTCACAGAGAGCAAACTTGCATTTGTAAGTTTGAGGTGTTAAAACATAACTGATGCCGTACTGCAGTCCTTACCTCAAAATTCAATAATTTTATGTCCAAAATTTCATGAGACCAAAAACTCAAATTCTGATATGATCACCTCTTGAGGCATGGCTGAATTCTGCAGAGGAATCAGTTGTAATGCTCCCCCATCCCCAACAATAATACCCTCAAATAGGAATACAGAAAGTATTTCTGAAAAAAGCAATATTAATAAATGTAGGCAGGCAGGAAGGAAAACTAAAAATATACATTCAATAGCAAGTCTAGCATGGTCCTTCAGTTGTCTTTTATTAGAACAGTGATAAAGTTAATTCAAAATGAAACATAACTCTAATGTTGGAATGTTTAACATAGCCCCAAAGTCATTCTTCTATTCAGAACCAGTACTTTAAATAAAATTAACTTTATAAAAAATAAGAGCAAGTTTTTACAAATTTCTGAAGAAATACGATTCACACAAAGGTAACAGTGTATTTTAGCCCCACTACAACTCAACCAAATGGCAACAGGCTCAGAATCCAAGAAAGGTCAAAAGGCAATGAACCACAAACTAATAGTCTAAAAGCATGCTGCAGGACAACTCCATAAGTGTACAACCACCCAATGCTACAAAACAGAAAAAAAATCTGATAACCTTGTCAAAGAAAGGTGAAGAAGCTATAAACTATAAGCTTTAACTAGAACTTTAGAGTAATGGAATAACAGAAGTAGTGGAAAAGAACTGACCCACAACAAATTCCAAGCATCATACCTCTCAGCCTCTCAGAGCAAGAAGTCTGGGCAAAGCTATAAATAAAAGTGGGACAATTTTTAAATATTGCTCTTACAAACTTAGAAAGTTGATAGAATAACAGGTTTTGCATTAGCATGAATTTTCTGAAGGGCATGAAGTCTGAAACTCAACTGTCTGTCATTATTTTCTAACTTCAGTCTTTAATGATTGTCCTCTGTCTTGCTAGAAAACCACAATTTTTTTGAAAAACAGACTCAAAATATGAGACAAAAATCTGGAAATTCTGCGAAAATCTGTACAGTTGAAAAGTATGCCAAGCATGTTTTAAACATCCAAATTAAATTTTGTATTCCATATTCTGACAAACAGGAGCAAAAACAGTAAGTATGTACCAGAAGGAACATATCAGCCTGTCTCATAAACATTTCTTACGGGGGGGGGGGTTCCATCTGAGCAGACGTTACTTCTTACCTTGGCATCAGATTTTGCTGAGCCAGATGACTGCTTATCCCCTACCTAAGATCAAGGATTCTCAATAATAGTATAATTACAGCTGTTTAACTGCAATTCAGTTTGTCCAATTATGGTCAGGCTGTCCTTATTTCTCCTGCATTTATTGGATTCATTTAAAAAAAGAAAGTTACCACATTTCTGTTGGATGCATCATTA
>NC_056737.1:1325459642-1325519642 GCF_019279795.1 Protopterus annectens | reverse complement strand
TTTCCCTGGGAAAAAAATCGCTGTTCTAAGCCTTCGATGGTTTTGCACTTCGAAGTTAGAAGTTCGAACATATGGTGTTTGAACTTCTGCCGTTTCGACGAAGTGATATAGACCCGAAGAGAAACACTTAAAAATTAAATAGGATAGAATAAAAATTAAATAGGCTAGAACTCTGTATAAAAAGAATGTATTTCATGGAAAGTTTTTTAAAGACTTGTTGAGATGTATTCAAAGGGTATTACCACCGGGATCTCTTCTTCAGGTGTTTTATACCTTATACCACTGGCTAATTATGATCTATACAAATTTTGTAGGGACAAGAGATTCTGCCACTTCTTGGAAAGACAGAGTTTACTCAGTTAAGCACTTTCATCTACAACTGTTATAGACTTCTTCAGAATATTTGTGGATAAAAGCACTCAACTAATTAAACTGCATCTTTCCAAGAAGTGGCAGAGCTTTGACATCTCTGGTAACATGTTAATTAATTAGTCTCTGCCTGATTTATTGAAGTCTGTTTGTTTAAGCCAAGAAATTCAAACTAACAACTGATTGCAGCAAATATGCTTTACCTTGTGGTTTAGTGTTCACAGAATTACTTATGGGGTGCAGAGGGCATAGGACACTTTATGGAAGACGAGATGAATTTCACCACCAAGTAAAAATTATTCTGGTTGCCCATTTGCTGTTTTAGGTTCAAGTGAATGTGTTTTCACTGTTAGCAAACCAGATTCCATTATGAATTGTTTATGAGTTTATATTTGAATCAGTGCCTCTGAGTGCATCATTTACTGAGCTGTAGTGCTCTTACTGAAGTATTTTGGGACTTCACTTTATTTTCAGCCACAGCCTCTTGGTCATGTCACACATAAGTATCTCTGTTTTAATGAGTGTTTTCCATTTATATGTATCATTAAGTACATTCTGTCCAACCGTATTCCATTTACGATACCCCAGCATGCAGTCTAGAATATTTGACTGTTAACAGAGTTATCTAAATGTTTCATTGCAGGACACAGTGATTTGGTCACAACCAAAACTTTTATGGTAGTAGCTGAATCACTTTGTAATGCCTGTTGAATGCTATCAGTTGCGTTTAGTTCATTCAAGCCTGTAGCTCCTTTTTTTGTATACATCCAGTTAACACCTTTAACATCTGATGGAAATGACATATATACCTTTTATAGGTTTTGCTTCTTTAACTAAGTGACTTGCCAATTAGTAGTAGGCAGTATTGTAAAGTAAAAAAAGTTATTAACAACATGGCATTAAGATTGTTAATCTGGGATGTTCTGCAGTAGAGAAAGTAATCACTGTTTCCCACCTAGTATTTATATTATTATATTTATGTTCATATTTTCATAACTGAGTGACCTACATATTATTAAAGGGCGTGATGTGAAATGTGGTAGTGGAAGACGGGACAATTTATTGTCAATGTCCACTTATATCACATTACACTGGAGACTTCGCTGGCTGTCTATTAGTAATTATGAAAATAAACAATATTTCCATATGTACATAAACTTTCAAAAAACTAGTGACTTACAAATTATTGCATGACATCAGGTGAAATCTTAGATGCTTCTGAAGAATATTGTCTTTGATATTTGCTGTAAGTTGCACATCTTCAGAGACATTCAGTGTTATTTATATTGCTAATTATACAATTAAGCATATCCTTTCATATTTCGGTAAATATCTTAATAAACATGTACTCAGAGGGAAATATCTTGCTGTTGTGTGAAAACATATGTCTAGTTAAATATGTCTAGGTTGCATACATTCCAATATGACAATTTGTGAAAGTTTAGCAAAAATATAATTCATGGTTTATGTGCATTATATTACAGTATTCATTGAAAGGCTATAAATGCAGTGACTAATACCATTGGAAAAAATGCTTACTACTGATATTACTATTTGTACAGTTTTAATAGTGCCTATTGTTTACAAATTATTTACATTTAACCAAGAAAAAACCCCAAAATGGACAGACGTAGATAGGAAATTAGATCATTATTATTGTAGAGCATTTAAGCAAGCATTTTTGTGAGTGATTTTGTGTTCTGCGGAAGGCCAGTGTGGCTGAAATCGCTAAACATGGAATTAAAATTTTCTTGACTCTACGTCTATCCATTTTGGTGGTGTTTTGTTTGTTACTGGTATTGTTGTCATACCACATCATCAGGACTTACATATTTTTTGTTAAAATTATTTGCATTTGCTTATCTTATGCTTTTAAAATTGTTTGTTTATAAAATGCACTGGAATGCAGTGATGGGTGTAGGCTGCTAGAGGTGTGACATTCAACAACACAGATATGTTAACGAGTTAATAAATGTTCGTGAAGAAGTGCTTCTCATCTAGTGGTTATAACATGGCCTGTACTTTATATAATATATACTGTCTGTGTACTGGTTCTCCAGCTCACTATCATTCCGTTTTATAGTATCCCCTGCACTGATATTAATAGTGCAGGCTCATTTTTCCCACGCTGTCATTCCTATGTTTCTGTGGCTTATCATATATTTTGCTTATCAGCTGATCCATGTATCTCTTGACTTCACCCATGATTGCATTCTCTTCCATTGTATGAATGGGTTTTTGAATATTCTGATGATTGAATGCCCTGTAACTAAAAATTTGCTGTGAAAGTAGCTGTTGCCATTTCTTATGTCAGAAAATAAGAACATATGAACAGGACAAGACAAGTAACTACAGTGGCTATAAGATGTTTAGCCATATGCACCTTTAAGTAGTCACACTAAAAAAGTTTGTGTCACTGTTTTGCTCATCTCCCAAACTGAGCAGATCTGCACATCATAACCATGGTGTATATTCATGTCTGCCCATTCAATTATCATCAAGACTAGATGTAAAGCTAATCAAAGTAGTACTTTGACGTCTAGTAGTGACTCCACAGGCTAGGACTACAGTAAGTCGAGTTAGTTGCCTATCCTTCCAGTCAGCCTTGATTATTTGTTGCTGTAGATTTAGGTTCCTAGTGTGGAAGTTTGTTGTGTTACTGGCTTGTTGAAGACATAGGAGGTCAAATAAGAATTTTTATGGTTCAACAAATGAGACACCGGTCTCCTAGGAGAAACCTGTAGGTGACTGAGTATACTAATCTATCAGTATGGTTAAAGTATTTAAGACCTTTAATTTTCTTGGTTAGAAATCTTTGGGGCCTTTCCAGTTGAGCAGTATGCTTAGATTTGCACATACCAAATGGTGCTCTCTATTCGATAGAGTGTCTCAAAAAGGAAGAGTACAGTGGTTGGATCACTTCTTTGAACATATTTTCTTGGAAATTAACTGAGCCAGATAAAAGCATTTCCTGACTATGGTGTAAATATGATGATTGGATGACAGAGAGTTGTCCATATAAGCACCCAGGTCTTTATGACTTTATCTGTCTGAAGAGTACCATTTATAGCACCTGATGTGGGACCAGCTTTTTTACAGAATGCTGCTGTACTGTACTTTTTTGCATTTAGCTTGAGTTCATTTTTTGAATACCAGATATATACATATTCCACCTATTGTTGGAGCTGTTTAGTGTCAGTTAAGAAGTAGGTCACAGTGCCCAGCTTGCACTTATCAGCAAATGTGGTCAAACACACTTCTGGGATATTGTTTCTTTCTCCCATTTTGAAAACTGAGCACAATCCCAAATTCTCAAACATTTAGTAGATAACCACATCTCCTCAGTTCAGCTTGGCTTCAGGCCACCACAGATGTACCAAAGCTCTCCTTAATTTCACATGTCACATCACATCAACCCTGAGAGGGACTCTGGAAACCTTGCTACCTTTTAGTTTCTTGGCTTTTCCAAAGTATTTGACATTGTATCCCATCAGATTCTTCTCCACTAGTGATCTTCACCAGATTGTGACACTCACTCCCTCTCCTGGTTCCATACCATTCTAACATGCTGCAGGCAGTAAAAATGCCAGAAAGAATCACCACGCTTGTCCATCTCGGTTGGAGTATCACAAGGTTCTGGACTGGGTCCTTTACTTTTTAAAATTTCTATTAAGGAGCTTTACACTGCTACTAATGAAACAACTGGCATTCAGCATGCAGATGATATTACAGTATAACCATAGCCAAGTCTCTCCCAGAATTCCAGGAAAAGACCTAACAATTATTTTCTTCTATAGAAACTTGCCTCGACAATTCTTTCCTCCTACTGAATGTGAATAAAACCATATTATTGCTCTTCAAACTAAAATCTGCATTCTATACAGAAAATAACTTCTCCATCACTTCATCAAACAGCACTCCTTTCAAACATGTGTCCTACACAAAGCTACTTAGTGTCATCACAGACAATCACCTAAAGTTTTGTATTCAAATACAAGAAGCTATCAAGAAAACCCACAGAAAAGTTGTACTCCCATTTCACTTTTTAACTAGCAGTTCCAAAAAGTAGCCTTTCTGTATCTCCCACCTTCAGTACTATATGCTGCCCTTATCTACACCAACCTTCAGTAATCTCTGCTAACAAAAAAAATGAACAATGCTCGAACAAAATAACTAAATTTTCCACTAACCAATTTATAATATCCACCACTGCCTATCCTTAAAATAGTACAGCTGGCTAAGATGTCCACAATAGTTCTGTATCACCTAGTTAGAACTGTTTATAATGTAATTTGCAAATAATGCAATTATTTATTTATTAATTATTAGGGGTGGGAGGTTGGCATAATGGTGAATCTGTTTACCTTATGAACACAAGGTGCAGGGTTTGATTCTCACATGGGGTAATTGGCTAGGCTTAAAATGGTCCACAAGGGCAGTTAACCTAATATGAATCTATGAACATATGAACCACAAATCTGTCCTGCAGTGTAAGTCTTGATGGAACCGTGTGCCCCTGTATGATCATTACATTCCATAGACAAGACTCTGTTAACCTTTAGAAAAATCTACAACTCTACTAGTCAGTCCCTGTACTTAAATTATGTCTTCAAAATCTGGAATTCTATCCCTAACAACATAAGGCACTAATCTAACCTATCCAGATTCAAAAACATGCAAAAACAACACTTTAAAAACATTTTGCTCTGCTCTTTTACCCCTATATACCTCAACAAAGCAAATTCAAAATTTGTCCCCTCCAGTCTTCTACACCTTGGCCCTTATCTCTACTCACCCCTGTGACATTTTCTTTTTAGTCCAGCAGAATTCAAACTCATACTCACTACCTCAACTTCACTACAACTTCCTTTATCTCTATATCAGCTAACAAACATACACACTACTCACATATTCCTCACCTCCTTTCTATTATCACCCACACCTCCTTTCCCATATTTCTACCCCATAAATTCAGAATTTTATATTACATTTTAAGCCACAATCTGTTTGTCTTGTACTAATATGTGATGACCACCGTGTTTTGTTTTGTTCCAAACACCTTTATTGCATTATCACTTGTTTTACTAAAAATAGATTGTATAATTGGTAATTTTAAGCATTACATTTTATTCTTGCTTATCCCTTAAACAATTGGACTGTCTCAGATTCCCTCATCTGTTCCTATTACATCAACTACAAATTATCCACACCATCCTCTATCTACCCTCTTTCTGCCATAGCCTTTTTATCTATTATATCTAAATATTCCCCAACCAGGACACTACGCAGCTCAAGCCAAGATTTCCTACAGATTTATAAACCCAAAACCAAAACAGGATGTTTACTCTATAATTATAACCCTGCTGCAACTTGGAACCAACTACCCCAAGAAATTAGGTTCCTTGACCATACCAAGCATTTCAAGCTAGCCACTGGAAGATACCTAACAAAAAAATGGTCCTGCCACTGTTGTCATACCCCCTGAAACTACCCTACCCCAGCTTCTAATACCTCCCCCTACACCAGTCCTCTAATTTTTATTTCCCTGTCTCCCACTATCGCCTTCCCTTCTATTCGTTCTCCCTCAATTTCCTCTCCTCCCCTGTTTATCATAATAAACTTCTACCTCTCTGTCTCACTGTTTAACCACTTTATCTCCATGCTATTCTTTTTGTATACATACTGTATATAACCAAACAGGAATTATGAAGGCATTATTCCTTTTATGAAATTGTACCCTAACCTATTTTGCAAGTGATTGTAAATGTTATCTTGTTAACTGTTTGTTTAGTTGCAAAAGATATTTTCTGATTTGTTTGTTTGTAAAATTTAAAACTCACTAAGGAGCTTTTCTCCCCGGGTCTCCACTGAAAATGAGCCAAACGCTCAGTTGGACTAACCCGGTTAACAAATGTAAAATAAATAATAAATTCTGTTGTATAAAGCCTGTTTTGTAACTGGAGCTTTTCTCCATGGGCCAGTACTGAAAAGGGGGCTACCAAAGCTTAATCAGACTGCTATGGTCAATAAAAGCAATAAATAATTAAATATAAATACATATAGCAAATAGATGACACTTTAACATGAGCTTAGACTGCAAACTGGAACTTCATGGGCTTAGACTGGGCAGTTTTTCCTCCACTTTCAGATATAATTGACCTGAGAAAGGTAAAAGTCAAAGAATCACTTATAACTGTAAATAAGGTTAAATCTGCTATTACTGTGTTAAACCAATAAGCCCTATGGGCAAGATTCTGTTCCATTTGAATTCTAAATAAAGTACAGTTGTGTAAGTTGTACTTAACAGTAACAGTAGATGATCGAATGATCACTTTTGCAGTAGCTTTAGCTATATAGGTTATATCCTGCCAAGGATATAACAGCTGGCCAGCTTACAAAGCTTCAGGGCATCTTCAATGAGCCCAAACTGTCAAGCAGTTCTAGCTGATCTGACTTAAAGACAAGTTTGGGCTTGAAGCCCTTCGGAGCTTTCCTGTCAGCAGAAAGAGAGATGCTGAGCCTTCGGAGCTTTCCTGTCAGCAGAAAGAAGGATGCTAAGCCCTGAAAGGAAAATGCTAGGAATAACAAAAACTAAATGTCCACATCCTGCCATAAAAAAACACACCAAAAAACAAGGGGGGTGGAGGGAGGGAGTGGCAACTGCAGCACCAGTGATCATTCAAACATCTACTGTTATGATAAGTTCAGCTTACACAATTGTACTATGTTCTTCATATTGATCACTGCTGCAGTAGCCTTAACTATATGGATAGATTACCATTGTTAACTATGTTTGGGAGATGGAAAGAGAAAGGTCCAGAACTCCTGGGGAATTGTCTTAGCAAAGCATGATCTAGACCTAGAGAAGGACTCCAGTGTATAGTGCTTTGTAGAAGTGTATACAGAGGACCAATTATCAGCCTCTAGAATACTTTTAGAATCCCACCCTTTCCAAAAAGCTATAGAAGAAGCCAAGTTCCTTTTAGAGTGGGCCTTGATCCTGCCTGGAATAGATTTGTCATGGTGAGTATAACAAAAAAGTATAGCCTTAGACAACCATTTGAAAATAGTCTGCATTAACAGCTATTGTCCCTCCTTCTTACCTTCATAAGAAATGAACAACTGTTATGATTATCTGAAAGATTAAGTTCTGTCAAGATAGTACTTGAGTTGTCTGTGGACATCCAAGCTACAGAATATCCTTTCTCTCTTGTTTTTAGGTTCAGGAAAGAAAAGGAGGAGATGCATAGTTTACAAATTTGTGTATTTATATGTATTTATAAGTAATTGTACTTAAATGGATTTCAAGATTTTTTTATTTTTTATTTTTAGGAGGTGTAGGTATAGTGAAATGTGTTACTGTTTATTTATTTTATTTTATTTATTTTAAATCCATTCATTTTAAAATTTTCTAGGTTTTATTTTGACAATGTATTTTATAGGTTGGGTCATTTTAAATGGGATACATACAAGTTTGTTTAATATTTATATTCTTATTCTGATTGCATGTTTTCTTTCACAATGATGATATTATTTGTGCAATTTATTCATTATACTTGATTATTAAAGGTATTTAAGGTGTAAGGTATAACTAGTCCAGTATCTGATGAAGTCCCTATGTTTAGGCCGAAAGCATGGTGATTCAGTTAAGGTGTTTGTGTGTTTTTTGTGACAATAAATTTTATTTTCATTACTTCTGATGTTCCAGAGTAGTTCCTGGTTCCTCTGCAGTGCCTTATTGCATTTTTGAGTTACTACAAGCTTTCTGTTGTAGTTTTGATTGCCGCTGCTTTTTTCCTCCTTTTTTGATTGTGAGATAGATAATTTGACTTAAACTCGGGTACCACTTAAGGAATAAAAGGATTAGTTCTCAAAGAAAGCCTGTCCTTGTGGAAAATGAGGTAGGGTTGACTCACCGTAAGAGTTTGCAACTCAGATATCCTTCTTGCAGAGTTCAGGGCAGTCAGTAAAACTGATTTTAAGAGCCTCAGCTCAGATTAGCTGGTTCAAATGGAGCAAGTGTCAGTTTCTCTAACACAAAAATTAACCCCAAGGAGAGGCCACTTGCTTACTTGGAGGCCGCTTATGCAAAACTCCTTTCAAGAACATTTTGACATGTGACTGCCTTGAAAGAGGAGAATCCATGGGTAGATGTGCTGAATTGGCCAATAAATTAACCTTAATAAAGGAATAAGAAAGGCCATAGGACAATAACTCACACAAAAATTGCAAGACCAGAAAACAACTAGCCCTGAACAGGGGGTAGTTATGTTGTTGGCACCAACTAAAAAACCTTTTCCATTTGCTAATGTATAATTTTCTAGTAGTAGGCTTTCTTATCTCCATTAGTACCTGGTGTATGTCCTCAGAAAATAGGTTCCTAAAAGAAATTAAGACACTATCACCCAGGCAGTCAATTGAAGATGATTGTTGTTGGAGTGTATCAAACAGCTCCTGTTTTTGTGAGAGTAGATCCATTCTGTGAGAACGGTTGTGGCAATTGCCCCTGGCCATTTCCAGAAGAGAGAATCACAGTTGCCTGACCCAGAAGGGGGTCACCACATGATTTTGGGCAATTCCTTCTGAATTTTCAGAAGTACCCTGGGTATTAGTGGAAATAATGGAAAGGCATATAGGATCATTCCTGTCCAAAGAATATAAAAAGCATTTGTCTTCCAGGCCTTCTTGCATGGAGTCATTTTGCCAGCTGATTGCTCAGAGAGGAAACAAAGAGGTGCATTTGAGGAACTTCCCAAAGATGGATCAAATCTTGGAAGACCCCTGGATCTAGTTTTCATTCATGAGAGTCTGCCCTGGTCCTGATCAGCTTGTCTGCCACGCAGTTTTGCTCTGACAAAATGTAGGATGCCTGTAAAGTGAGACTGTGCTGTGAAGCTATATCCATAGCTAATATGACTAGTCTACAAAGCAGGTACAAAACCAGGTTCCCCCTTGCTTTCTGATGTACCACATCACTGTGGTATTGTCTGTAACCACTTGAAATGGTCCTGGGGACCAAAGACAGTTCAGTGAATTGAGCTCTTTATTTATGTGCTTGCATCTGTCCTTGGTGTCCCGCAATCCCTGCAGTTTTATCGCTCCTAAAACTGCTCCCCAAGCAAAGTCTGAAGCATCTGTGGTGACCGACTGCTTTGGTACAGGGGGTGAGAAGGGGAAGCGTTGATTTAAAGATATCTGTTGTCTCTACCAAGTGATTTATCTTCTAAAAATCCCTAATACTGGGATCTAAAAAGATAAAGGATGTTGATGCAGGGACCAAAGATATTCCAGTATCTTTTTCATGTAGAGTCTTACCAAGGATATCATGAGAATCATAAATATCACAAGGCCCAAAATCCTGAGGTATTTCCTCACAGTACTGAAGTCTGTATGGAAAACCTCAAAAATAGATTTAAATAAAGATCTAGTTTTTCCAGTGGAAAAAAACTGTTTCATCTGAGGTGTCTAGTTGATATCCCAGGAACACATTCCTGTGTGAGGGATTCAAGAAAGACTTTAAATGTTTTGTTGGAATCCCAGTTTGTATAAGAGATCTCTTATGCAAGAAAGAGATGTCTGACAGTTTGAAAACTCTACAAAGATATGCAAGTCATCTAAATACAGAAAAATGTGGATACCCTGTAGCCTGCAATGAGCTATTACTGGAGCTAGACACTTGTGAACACTCTTGGTGCAGTGGATGACCAAAGCGTAAGGCAGAGAAGTGACAATGTGATACAGACACACAAAACCTTAACAAATACCTGAAGTCTGGATAAATGGGAATATGATGATAAGCATCTTTTAAGTCTACTGTTACTAGGAAACTTGAAAGATAAAGAAGAGCCAACAGGTTGTGAATTGACATAATTTTGAATTCCATCACTATCACAAGCAGTTTAGGAAAGAAATATCCAGAACTGTTCTCCTAGCATTATCTTTCTTTGAGACTAGGAACATCCTTGAATAAAACCACTTCCCTACCTGAGAAGGAAGAACTGGTTTTATGACTCCTTAGGACAGCATGTGATGAAGAACAGGAAGAAACAAAACCGTCTGATCTGCATGATGAGGTATGACCCCTGGGAAAGAGGAATTTTCTCCCACTGTCACCTGTAACCCTAATGAATGATTTTCAGAACCCATTTGTCTGAAACAATCTGTAAACAAAGAGAAAAATGGAGAGTCACACTTTCTGGAAGAGAAGGAGAGCCAGGGTGGGAGGAGGTCACAAGATCTCTTGAATAGTCATTCAGACTTGTTGGAGTGTCCTTGTTTTTGGGAGATTTGAGACTTATTTTTTGGAACCAACTTGCCACTTCATCTTAAATGTCTGTTTAGCTGAATTCTGTTGAGACTGTATATTCTGTGTTTTGCTAAAACTGGATGAAGAGAAAGAAAATCCCTCAAACAATTGGGAGGGCTGAAAAAATGTACGGATTCCCTAGATCAGATTGCCCCTTTCATCACTCTCTTTGATCACCTCTGTAGCAGAGTGGCCAAACACTCAATATATATCCAAGGGAGAATTTAAAATCTCATTTTCACATCATCTGGATCATTCTGAGAACGCAGCAAAGCAAACCTCTAAAAAATATACCAGTGGCCATAGCCCTGGAAGAAGTATCAACAGAGTCATACACACAAACAATGAGTGTGACCCGTGCAATAGAAGAAACTAAGTTATTTAAGGAGCTTTTTCTTCACAAGAAGAAACTGTAGACAAAACATTCTTCATGCTTTCACAATATGTCAGAACAAATTTTAACATATGAGCCCATCAATTTTAAAATTCTGCAATTCAAATTTGCAGATGTATGCACCTTTTCCCCCGTACCTATCAATATTTTCCCATCCTTATTAGAACGAGTAGGAGTGGAATTAATTATGTTCTTAGCAGCAGAGGAGTCAACTAAGGCTATAGCTGCTGATTCCGTACCTCTTAACCTGTTAGAGTAAGAAATCTGGTCAAAGCCTAAAATATTGGGAGGACAAAGTTCCAAAAATAGGGACAGATTTTCAAAATTTGCTAGAATAACAATATTTGTGTTAATATGCATTTTATGAAGAATTTGAATTCTGAAACTCAAATGTATATCATTATTTAGTGACTTCTTCCTCAGACAATTGCCATTAAACCAGTTTTATGATGAAAAGGCAAGCAATATGTGGCACAAATCTGGACATTCTACTGGAAATCTGGACAGCTGAGAGCCATGGCTGGATCAGACTTGAGAATAGTGTATAAAAATTTAAGAGATGGGGGAACTTTATATATCCTATCTGTGTTTTTAGGGATAGGTGGCTGATTGTCAGGAAAATTGCAGGCAGTAAGACGCACATCCTCTAAACCAGACGGGGCAGGAGGAATAGGTGTTTGATCTGTAAAATCAGTCTGTAATGTCTCATACTATTTTCTGAGGAACTGAGAAACTTCAGTGTTCTCACACTGGAAATGCTGGAACATTCTTGTAATAATCTCAGAGAAAAAGATCCCGCACAGAATCAGAAAGTGCGCTCTTTTTTGTGTCTGAATCAGAAATCTGAGGGCAAACCCTGAATCCATACCTGCATCTTCTTATTCAGATTCAAAATGTTGAATCTCTTCAGGAAAGGAAGCATCTCCCTTTCTTTTACAAGAAACTACTCTACAAGAAGGGTCAATAGCCTGAGTGAAACCCTGAGCCAGTCCCAGTAAACTACTCCTGTCCAAAGAAATTTGAGGAGGAGTAGATACATGCTTAGTTTTCTGTTTGTTTTTTGATAGGAAAAATGGGGCCAACTGTTTATTAATGGCAGCCGCTGCTTCTCCAGGGTTGGGCACAGCATTCTGAGGCAACAGAGGAACATTCCCTCGAAAAACAGAAGTGGCTGAAAAACGGTTTTACTTCAGTTCAAAACGATAAAACAAATGAATTTCACATAAAAACGTTACTACAGTCCATAAGCGCTTTCGTTTAGCTTGTGCTAAACTTTTTCAAACAAGTTACACATCACTTCCTGTTAGTTAAATACTAACTAAATTAAATCAATTAAATCAAAAAAGATGAACAAACTGTGATCAGTTAAAGAGACAGCAACAGTATGTCAACCATATGTATATATTGTACTATGTATTTTTAAATAACATGTGTGAATTTATATTCAATAAAATTCTTACAACGTGTATATATTTATATATTAAAAATATTGTGTTTAAATCTCTCAACAAATTAAATCTGAACATATCAACTTTCTGGTGTGGAACATCCGGAGCCGAACATTCCCTGTTCCCTCTCTTAGGACCAATAAGAGTGTTTTTTCCTCACTCACTGAGGGAACCCCAACAGCCACAGAGGACATGGCTACCCCGCAGTCCATAGTGGCTGTAGTGTTACACCAGAGGGATCTGGGGTAAAAGATGACTAGGCTGAAGTGCAAGAAATGGCCACAGCAGAGTTGCCCACCTGCGGCTGATGCAAATTGCAAAGTAGTGGCAAAGGCTGTTTGTTTAACTTTTTTCTTTTTGTAGCTGGAAGGACTGACCATGGGAGTGACAATCTGTTCCATGGTCAAGCTGAAAATGGTGCCTCTATCCTGTGGAAAGTAAGCAACTCTGCCAGTAAAACTACCAGTCCACAAAAGTTACTTTTTTGACAGAAAAAACACAGTAAAAAGAACTTTGAAACACAACCTTAAAAATAAACACAATTTCTTCAAAGAAAATAGTTAATCAGTTAGATAATACTGTTTTTAAACTGACATAAGCAACAAGTGCTCCATTTACTTGTTAAAGCTGAGTGCGCCTCCAGGCATTTCTGCAGTTACCTCCTACTGACACCTCTAAGCATCAAATATTGCTTGTTCATATTAGTATTAATAATTCCAAAAGCATGCTACATACAAGGTATCAGAAGATTTCACTTTAAAGCATATATAATGGCAAACACAATTGTATTGATATCGGACCTCTGTGTAATGCAGCTAAAGAGATATTGAATATTATTTTTATACTGTTTATTTGTACTGTAATAATTTTCATGTGTTGTTGTTGTCTTTCAGCCTTTCCAAGTTAGGGGTCGCCACAGCGGAACTCCAGTCCGCTAATGATTGGCAGTTGATTTCACGAACACCAAGGTGCCAGCTCGACGTTCAACCTTCAAAGAAGGCACGCCCATTTACGCATGTCTTTCGAACGCCCACCCAACCGCGGGGAGGACATGCAGACTCCACACAGAAGGCACTCCTTGCACTCCAGCCAGGAATCGAACGGGAGAACCTCTTGCTGTGAGGCAACAACACTACTGCTGCACCACCACGAAATGTCTATTGTAATCATTTTCATATTTCTCTAAATATCTCAACATTCATAGACAGAACTGCATAGCCTCATATGAAAGCTCACAGCTGTATGAAGAAATTCCTGATGGCTGTATGTGTCTTGCTTGAATAGTTACTGAGATATCATAAGCTGTTTATTCAAAATTAATATTCACTGCCTTTATTTTGGCTTATAAAATACAGTTTAAAGATTTGAATTGGATGAACGCCACTAATGTAGAGACTAACATATCCTGGATAGTTTGCCATTTACATATTTCTAGTAACTCATACAGTTCCAGAGATATGAATATTTGTTTGAACTGTAAGGTGATAACTTCATTTTTTTAAAGGCTCAAGCCACACAAACTGGGAGTTAAAAGTATGCACTCAAAGGAGCTGCACCGGAGGGAATGAGTTAAAAGTATGTTACCGTCTCGAGGCAATCTGTTAAAACACAACACACTTAAATTTAGAATAACTTTCCTGAAAAACAAATTAGCAAAATATCAGTAGAAAAATAATAAAATGGGAGTTGTTTTCCTAAAGGTATCTTATCTGCTCAGCTAAGGAAAGCACAAACTGACCATCAATCCTCAAAAGCCTCCAAGAAACATACTTCGATGGCGGTAAAGCTGTGAAGGCTTTGCACCCAAACGTGTCTTCTAGTCAGCTCCTTTTAAGCATATGGAAGGTGCCCTGAAGCTTTGGATGCTGGACGACTGTTATATCCTTGGCAGGATATAACCCATATAGCTAAGGCTGCTGCAGCAGTGATGAATATGAAAAAACAGATTTTTTTTCTGAGTGGTTCCTTTACTTTTGAAACATATTCATTTTTATACTATTACATACTGGAGATCAGTAGACTATCTATATTTGGCTAAGATAGTGGTGATTCCATGGGGGGGGGACAGTTTAGATTACATACCAATTTTACTTCTTAATATTTTTTTTTTGCCAGAAAGAAAAATGACTTATTTCAATCAGATGTTATGATAATATCCACTAAAAAAAGTAAGGCAACTATTTCCAAGGGTCCTACTTTTTTGATCATGGGTACATTAAAAAGCATTTCCTATATTAATCAATGTTTCATCCTTGGCATTTTAGAGTGGCTTGGCTTTCCTGTTATGAAACACCCTTCTTTTTGAAACTGAGTCATACCTTGGTAGATATGCTAAATCATCCCAAATATTTCCTCTAAAAATGGTTTATAAAGGATTATCAGATGTCACCAGCTTTGTTCACATTATTGATGGAACTATTACCAGAATTAGTCCTTTATAATCATGAACTTTTTTGTTTTTATCTTGTTTGGAAAGTAAAATCGCTTGTTGGGTACAGAGAGAACAAAACATATCCACGTTGTTGCTCCTTCATGAGGAATGGCATTTCTTTGAGAGAAGCACTTTTTAGCTACTATTTATGCAGGAAATAATGTTATTGGGAGGATCTTACCACAACAACAAAGGTCAAGCTGATATGTTGAATAGATAGCAACTGTTGTTACAAAATTGGCCTTTTAACAGTCTTTAACTTATGGGCAGGTTAACTTTTGTTAAGATGCCTTACCTGCACAAGGAATTATTTCCCCCCAGGAATATTATTTGCAGATAGTATAGCAGACCAGAATAAGCAATAAAAAATTGTTTGGAGGGGAGGCTATCCCAGAATGGCTTATGATTTCCTTATACCTAACAAGTCTTAGTTTGGTCCTAATGCCAGACATAGAGAGGTGTGTTTTAGGTCAGATTTTACTTAACCCTGACATATATTTTTTTTACCTAAATGGATTAATTTCTTAATACAGTACTGAAGTGACATAGTAATTGCACAATTCAGGCAATTTAATTACCAGAGATACTGACCAAGTCAGTCAAAAATCAGTTAAGACTTTGAAAAATTTGGAATTAAAAAAATACATTTTATTTCAGAAAATATGTCAATTGTTTAAAATAACCCTTTTAACATTGGCCATCATTTTACTTAACTAGAGGCAGAAATAAGAATAATTTATAGAATGAAATGATGGGAGGACAACTTTCTTAGGAAAATGGTAAATGGATCACGCATAATCAGAAACCCCTATTAGACTGATTTTCTTGTCATTTGGAAATTATTGGCTCAGAATTTCATTACTGGGTAAGGTGCTGCACACCTTCATTATCCTTTGCACTTCAATGTAAATTTTCTATGGTCTTCTATCCATTTGCCCTTACCACCACACCTACTGTGACGTGTCTTTCCCTGCAGAAAAATTTCAGCTCCTGCATACTACGTCCTCCACCCACCTCATGTTCACTACAACTTGCTTTTTCCTCTATATCACCTAAGAAATGTGCACACTATTTGCTTTCCTGTCCTACTCCCAATTGTCTACTCTTCTACTCTCCGCTTTCTTCTCTAATCACCTCCTCTTTGTTTTGTACTATCTCCCACACCACATCTCTCTGATTTCTTCTACCCATAAATGTAAATTTGCAGTTTGACATTTCAAACCTCACTATATATACCAATTTATTTTGTATTAATATGTAATGAGTTTGACATTTCAAACCTCACTTTATATACCAGTTTATTTTGTATTAATATGTAATGAGGCTATAGTTTACTGAGTGCAGATTTTCTCAAGCAAAGCTGCCTTTTAGTTCCTTTTATGACCAAAGTGTAACTTTTTTCTCCAGTGTATACAATTGCCTATTTTGTGACTGGAGCTTTTCCTCTGAAAAGGGGATACCATGGGTCAGTCAGACTACCCCAGTCAGCACAATCAATAAATAAATAAAGCTAGATACTAAGGTTTTAAAAATATACCAGAAGAAAAGCAGATGAATATATGGAAATACATATTAATTTGGGAATGGTAAATCATCTTTCAAGTAATTGTACCAGGGTCTACTTAAGAGAAATAACAAAAGTTCCCTCATGTTGGATGCTTTGCAGTTGGCATAAACATTAAACATAAGCCTGTTAAAACTGTGTAGTAGGTAAAAAGAATACATTGATTGAGATAAATATATTTTATAGAGCTTACATACAGTAGATCCTAGTGAGATACAGTACCTCAAATCATAGAGAACATGTTACATTAAACTATTAAATGATTACCCTCTTATTTATGCATCAAAGGATATTACAAATGGAAGACTACATTAATTTGATTAGTATACGTGGCTACTAATATAATTCCATTAACCAGTTGGAGTAAAGCAGTTAGTACTTCTACCATCAAGGAATGGTGGAAGCATTTTCTTTACTCTCTACAAATAGAGTTTAACAGTACTTGGTGACTATCCAGGCATCATATCCAAGGAGGATAGCTCAGCTTTCTTTTCTTTTTTATTAATTTTTTTTGATATGCCATTTTTTTATTTACATTTTTTGGGTCCCGATACATTATCCTGATGGCACTGCTATCCAGTGACTCAATTCCACACCGGGTCTACCACCTGCTCCAATTCCCCTGGACTTAATCCATTTATCTGCTAGAGCCTGTTGTGGAACCTAAGAGTATCTTAGGGGTCTCTCCTCAAACCGTCCCAGTGCCTGTAGTTGCATCTGAAGAGTAGGCATGCAACAGAGGCATAATGATGTATTGCCTTGCCTCTGCAACAGCTCAGCCATGTCCACCCCTGCCACCTCTTGGACTATGCTTCCTATCATGAAATGTCCCAGCCTCCACCAGGAATTGATGCAAGTGAGGCCAATTACACTCCCCTCTCCCCAGGATGGTAGCACTCATCCTTCCCTGCTGCTCTGTCAGTCAGCTGTGCTTCTACTCGAATCCTGGTCACCTGGGCCATAGTAAGGGCTTTATCCCTCTATGGCACTGGAGTATCAATTTTTCTCTGTCTTTGCTTTTAATGTAATTTAATGTGTGGCATCATTTAAAGAAAAGATAATGTTAATAAGATTTTGATGGTGCTAGGTACACGTTTATGTATGCAATGTTGCTTTATTATTTCTGGGTGGTTAAAATGACTTAATAAAAATATTTTAAATGTATGAGTAATATTAATAGTAGATGCAGAGTGCTTTAGGCAGATTTTTTTTCTCTTTCTATTGAATCCATTTTCTGTGTTTCATTTTGGATAAAATATCATTCAGTGTTATAATCAAAAAATTGTCCAGACCCTTTTTAACTAACACAACTTTGTATTTCCTGTATTTTACTTTGGGAGATTGCATGAAATACAGAATAACTTATAGATTTATAAATTCATAGATAGAGTTAGACTTTTAGTGTAGGTGACCACTGAGAAGTTTAAACAGACAAGTTGGTAGAATTGTTATGTATTAAAGAGGAGTGGAGCCAAGATGGTGGAGTTGTTACAGCAATGGAGAAGAGCTCTGTGAAATAATTTTAGTATACACTGTCTTTTCAAATTGTTGCTAGCATGATTATTAGTATGAATAAAAAGCTACAAAATGATATGAAATATAAAGGGTTAATTTAGAAATAGTATAAAATGCTGAAAATAGGAAGTAGTAAGTATGCTGGCATAGCTTAACTAGATGTTGGCATCCATGTTAAGGAGTATGTTACTGAGAAACAAAGTCTGTAAAAATAACTGCGCAGATGGCAGCTGGAAGGACATCAGTGATGTAAAGAGATGTGACATCAAGTTTCAGATAGTGCTGGAACACCACGTTTCAGATAATGCAAGACTGAGTTTCCATGGATCATCAAACTACAAAGAACCAAGGTCAAGGGAACAAAGGAAAAATGTTATACAAAAAAAAAGAACTGTTATACATCAGACTTTGAGAAAAATCAGACTTTTTGGTATAAATATGACTGTGTATAAACAAGTTTTGGGAATTTGCCATAGAGAGCTGACAGCATCTGTGTTACATACTTGTAGATCTGAAAAGAAAAATGTGATAGTAAAGCGTATTAACTGAAACAGTTGCCTTCGTGTATTTATTGTACTCAGTACAATACTGTAATAAGACTAGTTGATTACAATAAATAGTTAAATGAACTGTGGTATGCATGCATGTAAATGCAAGTAACAGCAAGAAACAAACAGGAAGACGTCATATAATTTTTCACTCTGCATCTACTGTGGAATTATTAAAGGAAAATGACAGGAAATATAATCAAATCTTGAAAAAGACAGGTATGTTTTATTACCAGAAAGGAGTTCTTTGGAAATGAGCTTAGAAGAAAAAGCCATTCCTGTCAAATATTTCTCAAACTGTAACTTTGGAACTCTTTTTAAAACTAATTCAGGAGAAATGTGTAAAAAAGACTCTCACTAATGTTTTTTTGTTATAAGAATTAACCTGTAAAGTGATCGTTTTCCTTCAAAACTAGATAAACAACAAGAAAATAGCCTCAAATAAAATAAAATATTGAGAACAATGTTAGAAAACCAAATTCTCACATAAAATAAATGGAAGCAGCTTTAAATGATATGGATGGTAGCATAAAAGAGAAAGAGTTACAGACAAACTATTTAATGAAACAAAATAGCAGGTTACTGAGTAAGGTGGAAGACCTGGAGAGTTCAGAGAGCTGATGTAATATAAGAAGTTTTGGAGTTCCTGAGAAATCAGAGAGAGAAGACATGCTTGCCTTTCTCACTTCATAAATATTATAATTATTAAAATTGCAAGAAGGTTTTTCCTATGGAACTGAAGAGGCTCACTAGTTAGTAGGAAAGCCTATTCCCATAAGTTCAGGTGCATCACCAAGATCCATAGTATTTAAGTTTGTCTTTTTTAGATAAGGTGTTAGTTTTAAAACAACTTTGAACAAATCCCCTTTGAGAATGGTTCAGAACCTGGTATGTTATGACAACTATTATGCATCACAATAGAAAAGAGGAAAATGTTGGTCTATAATAAAATATTTAAAAAAAAAAGAAATTAAAGCTCACTTACTATTCTCCACAAAGCTGAAAAGCTTTCACATAACTAGTGGGGAAACATTCAACACTAGAGGGGAAGCCAAAAGTTTCATCTCAAATAATGGTCTGATGCCTTCTCAAGAAGAAATGGACTTTTCAATTAGATATGGAGATCTCCTGAGAAAAATATTGAAACTGGAGCAATTACAAAGACACAGAAAACTTTCCCAGCAAACAACAATTTAGCAAAAGAAAAGATGGAAACATAACTATATTGTTGTGCTTTTTTAAATAATTTGTTCTGAGTAGATAATTCAGTTCTCAAGCAGTATTTGTAAAAAATACACTTTCAACATAAATCAGTTTGGACACACAAGGTCATGGGTCAGATATTTCTCTAGTAAGCTTGTGTGTTTTTTATTACTTTTTATTTCATTTTGGTATTCTTTTGTTAAAACATATGCTCTGCATCCTAAAAGAGGAATATACATAAGGGTAGGTTTTATCAGAAAATTATTTTTCTTTATATGTGCTTTGTTGGCTGTGTACTGTGTCAATCACTCTTATTTTTAACAAAAAGAAAAAGTGAAGAAGAGACAAAAATAACTCTTGTGCATATTTGTTTTAACCTACTATAACTAATGCCTTACATAAATTATTTTCACTCACTGATGAGAAGTTCTCTTCCCACTTACAGCACAAGGGATAATTCAGTGTCTTCATTTTATCATGAAGGATTCATTCCTGGTTTCAAGTGGAATGGATATCACATTTCCAGTTGTTTTGGCACTGTGTTTTTAGTGGTCAAATTCCTTACTATTTAATTTAGTTGACATTGGGATTTTAAAAGTTTATGTTTCCTCAAACGTGTAATTAAATGAATAAAGGTAGAAGATGGCATGAGAAATATTATGTTAAGTGCAACAGCTAGAGAAGAAGTATTCACTTTATGCACACTGGTAATCTTAGTTCCATATGGAATCAGTTGGTTGTTGGTGTCATTTGTTTTATTTATTTAACATTTGTTGACCGGGAAAGTCCAACTAGGACAGAGCCTATTTTCAGTGGAGACCCAGTGAGAAACACTCCAGATCCATGTCTTTGGAATTTGGGAAGAAACTGGAGTACCCAGAAGAAACCCATGCAAATGCAGGAAGGACATGCAGACTCTGCACAGATGGCACCCCAGATGAGAATTGAACCTGAGAAATTCTTGCTGTGAGGTGACAGTGTTAACTGCTGCACCACTACACTGCCCAGAGCACAGTGGTGAATTTGGCCTCACATCAAACGTATATGGATATTGAGGCTTTTCATCCTCAGAATCTTACTAGAAAGGTTTTGAAGAAGGAATTTGAGTAGTAAGGAACAGAGAAGTGTTCTGCATTTTCTGTGGAATTGTTAAAGGAAAGTGACTGGAAACCTCATCAAAACTTGAGCAAACAACTTATATTTTATTTATTTAACATTTGTTGACCGGGAAAGTCTGACTTGGAACAAAGCCAATTTTCAGCAGTGGCCCAGGGAGAAATTCTCCAGAAGCATGTCTTTGTAACATGGGAGGAAACTGAAATAACAAGAAAAAGTAGTACTCCACACCATCAAATGCTTTAATAAAATGACAAAGCTTTCAGATACAAATTATCCTTCTTCAGTGTCTTACATACAAACCCATAAAAACAGCATTTTTAAATGTAATCTAATTACACCTCATGACACAGTCAACCTATCAATAGCATCAATTAGAATCAACAATTAGTCTTCTTAAAAAGACAGTCATCCATAAAAGATGTATACATCAGACATATTAAGAAATATATATATATATATATATATATATATATATATATATATATATATATATATAAAACAAATCTATATATATGATAAAAGACTACTTTTTCCTCACTCTTTGTTGCTTGGCTTTTAGAACTGGTTTTAGTGTAACCTGCTTAGTAAGACCTGGATATTTATCTGCTTCTAGTCGAAAAATCCATTCATATTCCTTTGTGTCTATATTATTAATTGCATCACCACGTCTTGCATTTGGATATATAACATGTGTAGCTCTAAAGCTAAACTGGTGTGCATCATCATTTTCTTCTATATGCTGGGCTAGAGAGTTAGTTAATATCTTCCTGCGTATCTCAGACCTGTGTTCTATTATCCTGTCTTTTAACCTTCTCATTGATTTTCCAACATAAAAACGTAAGCATTTTTTACATGTGGCAGAAACCGAAATACCCAGAGAAAACCCACACGAACGCAAGGAGGACATGCAGACTCCATACAGAAGGCAGTCCAGACGAGACTCGAACCGGAGAACCTCTTTACGTGAGGCGACAGCACTACCTCTGCACCACTGCACCTTCCTTGGATTCTTTGGAAATGAACTTAGAGGAAAAGGAAATTCTTGTCAAAACTTTTGTCAAATTTTTGTTGAATGTTAGGTTATGTTCTTACCTCTAAACTGCTCTTTTTAAGTTGGTACATTCTAACTATGCTGACATATGTAATGCTTCTTCTTTGCAGTACATGGTTTTGAAAATTAGTCACTATGGAATAGGCAATCTGACTAAGAATCCCTTCACAACTATTAAGATAGGTTCCCTTGTTGAAAAATAAAGGAAAAAAATCAAAGAGCAAATGCTGTCATAGCAGGTTATGAGTAAATCCATAATCATATTATGGGAAATGGAACATACAGTCACTGAGAGTTTGGTCTTTAGAAGAATGACCAAGATCTACGCTTAACTTGTAAGTAATATTATTAAGTTTGTTGCACTTGTCATAAAGACAGTATTCTTTGTTAAAGAAATTTAAAATCAATTGTTTGTCTTGCTCCTCCTTGACAACTGTAACTTTATTTTAAAGTTACTATATTAATATACAGAGTTATGCTGCGTCTCAAACAACACATCCTAATTGTAGCAGTTAGCACAAGCATACAGATAAGAATAATCACATTACTTTCCATAGTAAAGTGAAATGTCCCTTCCCAGCATTTGTACAGTTGCAATCTTTGAAGTAAATGGAACATAGATGGTATCACCCATTCTCACCATAAAAGGTTTCCGTCTACTGACTATATCTGGGGTCTGTAGTCCTAATAGTTGTGTTCTTTTTTTGAGGCAATACGTTCTTGGAGAATATCAAAACAAACACATGGTGCTAGATTCTTCAAAACTACAATAATTACATTAAACATTGCATATTAAGTCCAGAGTACTGTATTTGCTAATGCAGTCTATGGATTTATTAACTTTAAAAATTAACCTTTCTGAAGATTACACCTAAGAAGTTTCACATTACTCAGCTGTACCTTTCCTCATTGTGGGATGCATCTACTTTTCAGGATTCTTTGTTGAGATTTTACATTTTTTTTGTAAGTGAAGAGGTATTATATATTAAGTGTCTCTTTTTTGTCATATACTAGTTAATTTGATGTGGAAACTGGTACATTAATTTACCAATATTTCTTAAGCTATGTGTTTCAGTAAAACATCTTAAACAAATGTCAACTTAACTTTGAAGAATGTTTTCATGACCTTATATTACTGACTTTTTGAGACTGAATTGAAATCCTGTTCATGGGTGGGGTCAAGAATTAAAACTGTAGAGTTATATTAGAATATATAACAATAGTCATAACAGAAGGAAGCATGTTATGATTTCACAATCATATTGTTATATTTATTCTAAAACATATTACAATAAGCTATAAAGGATGCAGGATGAGAAAAGGTAGAAAGTAAGGGGACAGTAAAAAAAGATTGGGGGGGTATGTATTTATACTGCCATACTTTTATACATTATAATATATAACAGAAGTCATAATAGAAGTTAGCTTGTTATTTCACAATCATATTGTTATGTATATTCTACGAGATATTATGGACATACGATACAAAAGATAAAAAGTAAAGGGATGGAGTAAACAGTAAAGTGCAAGGGGAATGTGTATTATACTTTTATATAAATTATTTAGACATGACACAATTTTATGGATTTGAATTTTATGTCATCTCCCCTGGAGAACTACCACTTTTACTATAGAACCTTGTGAGTTGACCTAGTTGTTTGGGGTGTTGAGAGTTGCCATAGTTGTTTGGGATTTAGGAACTTATTTGGACAGAGACCTAACTTTTGACAAGTATTCATCCACTGCCATAAAAAAGTCCTTCTACATTGTACAGCTTATAAACATAGGCATTGTGACTAGATCTAGAGATGTCATTGTCCCCTTTTACTCAGCTGTCATCAGTTCAGTGATTGATTATAGTCTCCTCTTTGACATGTATCTGTCCAGACGCATGCAACAACTGGAACACCCACAGAAATACTTTACTAAAGGGATAATTAGCTTAAACAATATGTCCTAAATGGACTGACTCAAAGCCCTGTCACTATACTCAGTATCTTACAGACTGCTAAGAGATTATCTGTATCTGGCATACAAGGCATCCTCTGACCCAATATTGATGGACTTACTGCACATCAGCAAGTCAAATGGCATCAGAAATACTCAGTCCAGGGATATAAACCTCTTATGTAACATCAGAGTGAGAGGTATATCTCACGGAGGATGCCACTGTCCTTGAAACAAAGCTCTTCCCTGTCCAGATCTAAGCACAACTTGGATCTATGAGTGGGTGATAGATAATTTATCCCAAGACTGCCCCTTGTACTACTAATAGATAGAAGCAGCTCCTAAATGCTTTATACAATACATGGGTCTCCTCAGGTTGTATATGTTATAATCCCAGTTATTTTCATTAGTGACAATATATACCTATTGATTATGGGATGGGTAAGACCAGTGCAACACCAAACAGGCTAGGTTCATTCAAGAACTAAAGGAGAAATTGGCTAGGCATAAAATGTCCCACAAAGGCAGCTAGTCTAGTACTTACTTATCATCATCATAATCAACCTCCCCTTTTTCCCATTTTTTACATGGGGGTCAGAGTGTTGTGTTAGCTGTCACCATCACTCTCTGTTTAATGCCACTCTCCTGCCACCTTCAACATTCATGCCTGACTGTCAAAAGTGTTCTCTCACATAATCCATCCATTTCGTTGCTGAATGACCTTGTTCCTCTTGCCTTCTTCCCATCTGTTCCAACTCTTCTTCACTAGATTGTCTCCTGCTTTTCTGTACATTTGCCCCAAACCACCATACTATGTTCCGTTTGTTCTTTTCTGCAATTGAGCTACTTTGACTTGAATTCTTATGTCCTTATTTCTTTGTGTATCCCACAGTGTGCATCCTACCACCCATCTCAGGTACTTCATCTCTATCACTTCTAGCTTTCTCAACTGCTCTGCCTTTACCTCCTAGGTTTCCATGCCATACAGTAATACTGGTCGCACCACTATTTTGCACATCTTACTTTTAAGCTTCTTTAGCATTATTCTGTCATACACTACCCCTGACACTCTGTACCAGTTGGCTGTACCTCTTCTGATTCTAGCTTTGACCTCCTCACTTAGACCTCCCTTCTCTTCAACTGATCTCTGCCTAACATACAAAGCTGTGTCAAACCCAGAGCTGTTGGACATGCTCCACTTAAAGAAAATCCAATCCCTCCGAGCTACATGCTCTAGGGACCTAAACCTGGTCACCACAATAAACAGACCATGCTGGAGGGATAGATTCATGTCCCAGAGACTTCCTATACTCTGGAACAAACTACCTATCTATATCAAACAAAGCTCCTCACTAGCACTCTTCAAGAAAAACCTTGATGATTGGATGGGAAATAGGAAATTCACCCCGGGGATCACATCTGTGGCTCTGCTTGACAAGGGCACAGGGAAATAATTTTCTGGGTGGCGCAAGCCAGGGTACCCTTGTGGCTAGGCTTGTATAGGCCCCAGGGCCAATAGCCTAGTACCTACCTATGAACCCCCCTACCATATACTTTAAGCTCTTAACATATTCCACTATTTTCCCTTCTATGTCAAGTCTCAGTTTCCTTCTGAACTCCACCATTTGCTGCCATTAAAACTGTCTTATCTGTACTCTGTTTCATCTCATGTGATTTTGTTTTTACATTCCATTCCCCTATACTTTGCTGAAGCTCTTGCTCATAGTTTGTCTGCAATGCCATGTCATCTATATACAGATACAGCAACTTTGTTGATCTGTCCTCTCTGACCTGTTTCTAATGTAGTCCATCACCAGTACAAACAGCAGTGGGCTCAGAGTTGAACCCTGGTGCACACCCACTCCCACTGGGAGTCCCTCTGTAAGACTAAACACTGTTCAGACTTGAGTCATTGGGTCCTTGTTCATAGCTTGCACTAATTCTACCAATGTTTATGGGAGTTCAAGCCACCACAGGACTGCCCAAATCAGCTTTCATGGGACCTTTTCATATGCTTTCTCCAGGTCTAGCAATGGCCATTTGGACTCTTTCCTCATCTTTAGCCTCTTCTCAACTACCTGGATGGGGTCAGGTTATCTTGTCAGCTGTTACCACTACTGCTGATTCAATGCCGCTCTTCTTGCCTTCTTTGAGAGTCATGCCAGACTGCCTCAGATCTTCCCTCACACAATCCATCAGTTTATTTGCTGGATCTCCTTATTTCCTGTTACCTTCTTCCTGTCTCTCCCAAATCTTTGTTACCAAATCATCACCTGCTTTCCTGCAAATTTGTCTGGACCACTGTAATCTGTTCTCTAACCCTCTCTGCAGTTGGAGCTATATTGGATTCAACTCCATTGTCATCATTCCTTCATCTGTCCCACAGTGGGCATGTTGCCACCCATCCCAAGCACTTCATCTGCATCACCTCCAAATTCTAAAACTACTCTGCCCTCCCTGCCTGGGTTTCTGTGTCATACAGAAGTACTGGTCACACCACTGTTCTGTACACCCTACTTTTTAGTTTCTTTGCCATTCTTCTGTCACACGCTGCCCCTGACACTCTGTGCCAATTGCCTGCAGCCCCTCTGATTCTAGCTTTGACCTCCTCATTCAGACTTCCCTTCTCCTCAGCTACCCTTCGCAGATACTTGAAGCTGTCAACCTGTTTCACTATTTTCTCTTCTAACTTTTTTCATAGGTTCATGGGTAGGTACTAGGCTAGAAACCTTTCCCAAATTCAGAAAGGTATAGAAGATATGGGGGAGTTCACCAGATGTACTGCCTGAAATACATAACCACAATAAAGAAAAATCATGTATAACCAGAAGACACAACAAGAAATACGATTTGTATCTAGATGGGAGAGTTAGATAAATCTAATACTGAGTCTTGCCAATGATTCCACTTGTGAAAATAATACAATAAGTCAAAGTAGAAACTGACAGGGAAGAGTCTTAAGTTAAGAATATACTAAGACAAACAGATGTACAAACTGAAAAAGTGATAGATGTACCTCCGTGCTGAAGAAAGGAGTAATTAGACCAGAGTCTTAAGCTTCACCCTGCTACACCAAAGAAGATGTTGCTTCAAATTACATGCACATCTCTAATTCAGTTTACATTGCTTTTCCAGTATTGCTCAAAATGTATGCCAGCAGTTAATACATGTCTATGTTTATGAATAATGTAAATTATTCTGTGTATATTAGACAAAATGTTGTAAAAAAACTAATATTGTGTGCATCATGCTTACCACCATGATGAACATATTGTAACAACTCATTTCTACATAAATGATCGATCTGCCTCTTAACATTTAAAACATGTGTAGGAGGATAACCCCGTCACAAAACCCGGACAGTGTATTTGCATTATCTTAATATTCTTTAGATTGTCATGATATTCGGTAATTAAATAAAGGTTTGGATAATTTTTTGGATCGATATTGGGGAATCAGTGCAAATTCAGTTATAGATGTGTGCATAATTTGAAGCAGCATTTTTCTTTTTATAAGTCTACAGGTTTATCCCAGTTTGTTTCAACTACTGTTGTAGGTTCTACACCTTGTGGTTCTTGCAAGTTTTTTGTGGTTCTTGCAAGTTTTTTTTTTTCTTATGTGGTACAGACTACAAGTTTTTCCTCTAAAAATAACAAGTTATAACATTAGACTGTTTATTAATTGTAATACAATAAATGTTATTTATTTAGTACACTGTCATTGCCAAGCATTCTATGTTGGACAGACCAGCAGAATGTTTAAACAACGTATTTGTGAACATTGGAGTGCCATTAGGTGTAAACAGATTGAGAATGCCTTGTACAGACATTTTATTCAACATCTTACTGTTTGTTTTATTTTTATTGGCATTGATGGCACTTTGAGTGAATTGCCTCGGTCACTTAATAATAAGGAATGCAAAGGGATAGTTTTGCTTGGCTGTTTGTTTCCTCCAGGTTTGAATGACACATACTGAATGAATTATGTTTTCAATAGGTGGCCAAGGTATTTTTTCTTATTATCTTGATAATTATTGATTGTATCTTTAAATTTTATTCAAACATGTGATCATTTACAATGGTATATAAATGGATAATGTGCCTATTAATTTAAGCAGAAGAGGCTCGTGGTTATGGGCAAAACGGTTCTTCCTTCTGTTATTTAGTTGTTTTTATAATAAACTGAATTTATGCACAATGGTATTTCTGTGTCTCATTACTGTTCAAACCATCTGCTAGGAATAGGCTTCATCAATCCATCTGGGGCAAGGCTGTATATCATCAAAGAGCTTGTGGCCTGCTTCTCATCTTGGGATTGGTGCTACTGTTTTGCTTCTGGTGAGAGAAGCAAAGGGGCATTGTATCACAGCAGATTGAAACAGTGGTGAGACCAGTACTAGTAATAGCCAGGCAGTAGCCAATCAGGAAAATACCCCCTTTTCATCATTCTTGACAAGGCTAATTATTTCTTTTCAGTAAACACTGCTTGATTAGCTGCCATTTAATCTAACTTCAGAATATCTCCCTTATCCCCATAATTCATCAGGGTCTACTTTAGTAGTTTCCCCTAAAGTGTTTGGCAGTGCCCTGTATAGACACAGGCACCTTGAATTGACATTTTCCTGTAAAAGCAACCCTGGCCCAAACACATATTATAGTGATAACCAAAACTTCTGAACAGGGAACACCACAACACAAATCATAACAAAGACCTCTAAGTCAGATCTCCTACTCCTAAGTATGAGCTTCAGAAGTATGTGCAATAAAACCCAAGACATGCATGCATGCATGCATTTCCGCTTACTCTCCAGACAGTAATAGCTACAGAAACCTGGTTAAAAAGGAAATAACCAATAATGAGATCACATCCCCTGGATATAATACTCTTAAGATTTGACAGTAAAAACAAATAGGCAGGCAGCATAGCCATAATTTATAAGCACTCATTCAATATAACTCCTGTCCCCTTTATAATACCTCAATTTAACAACGTGGAACTCCTACCATATCTCATCAAAATTAACAAAAAGAAAGCAATATACCATCTGGCAATAATATTCCCACTGCTAAAACCATCTTGTATTGAATATCTCCCCACATCCCTCAGGAGACTATCATTTTAGAAAACTTGTAGAGTGTAGACTGGCAGGTACTAAACAATTACAACCCCAACAAATCAATGAATCACTATAATTTTACCCGTTTACCTCTAGAGCATACAAAAAATAAAATGTTTACTTAATCCTTGATTGAATTCTCACAATTAGGCCAAACAAATTTCATAAATCAGGATGCTTACCTGAAACTATTAGTGAACACCTACCCACATACACATTTAGAAGTCGTAATCATATTCACCAACAAACCATCTATATTCAAATCAGAAACACAACCATATTCAACAATGACACTTTTTATCAAAACTATAATGCTTGATTAATTGGAATGTGCTAAAACCATGCCATTAGTTGCTGCCATCTCTCATTTCAACAAGACCTTTCTAACAAAATTTGAACAACCTTGACCTAGTATGAACAGAGTCAAATCCAGCCATTCCACATGGTTAACCAAAGGAAAAAAGCAGTATATTAATCAAAGAGAGAAAGCCTGGAAAGAGCAATTGAAATAAAAATAAAACAGAACACAAAATACCATACATACATTCAGGCACCTCTGGAACCTCACAAGGACCACATCAACCTTGACAAACCAAATCACTATACAAACCTATAAGACAAGTACCAAAATAACCCAAAATGTTTATAGTCCTCAATAAACAAACTACTTCACTCAGGTTGGACTTCCACAACATCTATCACAACAAACAATGAAATCAATTCCCTCCCATTTCAACTCCTGCTTTACCCAGACAGTGTAGTCCTTTGTCAATAATAGCACCAATTTTCTATTTCTACCATCACCCCACCACAGCCAACCACAATCTTTTAATTTCCAGTCCATCCCCACCTTCACAATATGAAAACTTCTAAACAAACTTAAATCAACATCACTGACTGGAGATCAACTCCTAGCTCAATCGCTAAAAATAGCTGCTATCACAATAGCTTTCCCCATCTCCATCCTAATAAATAGGTCATATCAGAAAAGTATGACCCATTCATCTGAAAGAAGTCCTATATGATACCACGACACAATGGAGGCTCATCCACAGAGCTAAAAAACTACTGACCTATTGCAATATTATCATCAGTATCTAAAATTCTAGAAAAATGAATGCATCCTCAGCTTACACAGTACCTTAATACAAGCAACCTCTTTAAAAAAAAAAAAAAAAAACAGCAACACGGTTTCTAACCCCATCAAAGTACCACCACTGCTTTCTTACACTTTACCAATATCATAACCTCTTATAGGACTATTGGCAAAGTAGTCACTACTCTAGTCTTAGTTCTATCAAAGGCATTCATCACAGTATCTCATCAATATCGTCTCACAGAACTATATTCCCTTGACTTTTCTCAATCCTGCCTCTCATGGCTCCTTGACTATCTGTCAGATAAATAACAAGCTTTAAAGTGGTAACAAACTATCTGTTCTTTTCAGTCTGTCTTAGTGCATCATAAGGTTCTATATTTGGCCCTCAGTTGTTCAATACCTCTATAAACAAATGTCATACCACCACTCAACATGCAGACATAATGCAGTATGCTGATGACTCAACTTTCATTTTTACACCCCCCCCATCAATAGTTGAACTACAACAGATCATCCAAAAATTGTTCTCTGCAATCAGATCTTGGATAAAGAAATATAACTTGTAAATCCCAATAAAACAAAACTTAAGCTGTTAACCACAAAACAATATCTCAAACAAAGCAACTCATTCAGTATAACTTCCTCTAATAACACAAAAACTGAATCAGAAACTGAAACAGAAAATCACGCAAAATTAATGGGTGTTACAATTGACAACAACCTTAAATTTGACCAGGACATCTTACAAGCAATCAAGAAAACCCACTAAAAACTAGATTCCCTCTGCAGGACCAAAAAATACATTACAGAGTCCACAAAAAAAACACTAACTATAACCTACTTACTTCTGTCACTAAAGTATGCTTCTCCAAACCTCATTAACTTAAACACCACATACTTAGCTAAACATTTCTTGTACTGTAACAAAATTACAAATTTTGCAGTAAGTATTACCTATAGGACACATCATTGGCAGGCTCTAAATCTACTAGATTGACTCAATTATTCAGCTACCTAGCATGCATGCAACTACTAACAGCATACAAACTTAGACACTCATCCGACAAATGTATGCCTCTACAAGGCGCACTCCAAATCTACTGTCCAAACAGGGACTTCTATCTGAAGAAAAATTCTTACTACCTATAAACAGGTCACACAACTCAACAGGAGACTCACTGTATTCACACTATGTCTCAAAAATCTGGAACAGCATCCCAAAAGAACTAAAAGCAGTTGAAAATTAGCCCAGATTTAAAAAAAAGTCTGCTTAAACAACATTTAAACTAGGCATAGATATGCTGTTGTCTTTCTCCAGGCTAAGATGCTTCTTCCTTTTTCCCCTCTGTCCCTACCCACCTTTCATTTCTTTTCTTCCAGCAAAACTATTTTCTATCACTCTACATTACCTGCTTACTGCTTCCACCCCTGTCCACTTTCTCTATACACCTACTACCCTTTCAATTCTTACCTACTCTAATCAACTAACCTATCACTACTCTTAATCGACTAACCTATTGGTTCCCTATTAGAAGACCAAAAACGCATTCTTTCAAATGCGTTTTGGTCGAACCTGAAACAGCAAAATATCGAAGCGGCTTTTAAGCAAATTCTTTCCCTGGGAAAGAATTTGCTTGGCTGCTTCATTACTTTGTTGTTTTTGGCACTGTAGTGCGGTCTCGGAGTTGGTATATTTAAGTAGGGGGGTGTGGGGGGCGACTGTTTCAAGTGTTCTATTTATTTATCTTTTTTGTTGGAACTGCAAATTTTTTCCTAGGAAAAAAAATTGCTGTTCTGACAGTTCGAAATTGTAAGCTTTCGCTTACATAGGGTCGATTAATCACCATTCGCTTTTTTAAGCATTCGGTGATCTAATATAGACCCAACCTATTATTACTCTTACCCTCACAAGCTAACATGTTTTCTCTCCACACAGTACCCTTTCCTGCTAATTTCTTTACTAAAACATTCTTACTTCCGATACTTACACGTGTCTACATGTTTCTCTCCCTCTCACTTTCTTCACTGCATCACAACTATAGCTTCATTGATACACTTAAAACTTGTCCTCTCTATTTCCTACTTCCTGCATTTTAATATGAATCTATTGTATTCTTCAGAGAAGTCTTCATTATTAATTTTAGAGGAGAAGTTCCAATAGGAATTGCCTACATATGTGAAATCGAACTTAAGAATTTTATAAATTTGTGACAAATATGATTTATTTTTCATTTCATCATTAATGATATTTATTAAGAATTCCAATAATTTGGGAAATGATTTCTTATCTAGTTTAAATATCTTATTTACTTCTATGTTCACAAAGTCCCTAAATATTTGCAGAATTAACCAGTTTTCAGAATCTTGATTGTATTTGGACCTTAACTTTTCAAATGTATATATTTATATCAGTACCATTTAAGAATTGATGCCAGTAAATTAAATTACTTTGTTGTTTCAGTACTAGCATTTTGTTGAAATTATGATGTGTAATTCTATTTAGGAAAAAATCTTTTAATAACCAGATAAAACTATTAGGTACTATTTCTTTATGACTGGTTGTGATATATTTATTATTTACTAATAATATTTCTTGATGTATATGTTTCCATTTTGAATTATAACATGGATTTATCCACAGTGGTATAACTTTTACAATTGTTGAAGTAGCATACAGTTGAATGACAGGAAATCTATCCACCATTATCCCAACCTTTTCTGTGCCAATCAAAGGAAACTCTTGCTTTATTAGGATGCCAAAAATTAATTAATATATTATTTATCTTCTACATCAATTTTTTTGGTGCCGATAGTACTAAGATTCTAAGACAAACAATATTTTAGGTAGAATTACCATCTTAATAAGCATTAATTGTTTTTCCGTGGTAAAAAAGAATTTGTTACAATTTATGACTAAACTTAAAATGTTAACAATGTGTTGAAAATTTGTTTGTATCATTTCTTTACTCTTAGACATAATGGCTATACCAAGGAATTTCATTTGATTGCTATTGAAGTTGAAGTTACAATATTTTTTTTGCATGCATTTTCAAGTTTTATTAATTAATGTACTTGTTTTATTATGATTAAATCTTGAAATATTTTCAAACTGACTCATCAAACTAATTATATGTCCTAATGAATTTTGTATATTTCCTATTGTTAGTAAAATATCATCAGCAAAGAAATGAATCGTTAGTTCAAAATATTCTTTTATTTTGATATTGTTAATGTTCTTATTGGATCTGACACTATTAGCAAGGGTTCTATAGCTAATGCAAAAAAGCAAAGGTGTTTTGTGCCTTTTTGTAATTTAAAGGAATTAGAAAAGAACCTATTTTAACATAAGCACAAGTTATTGTATAACTTAGAAATTAATACAATTAGCTCAAGTGAGAAATTATATGCTTTAAGTGTTTTAAACAGCTATGACCAATTAACTGAATCAAAAGACTTATTTAAACTGAGACTAATGATAGAAAGTTTTTTATTTTTATTTGCATAGTTTATTAATGTATGTAGTCTTATTATATTATCCTGTACTTGTCTGTTTTAAATAAACCCAGTTTGGCCATTGTTAATTAGTTTAAGTATAAGTTGATTCATTCTGTTAGCTAAAATGGACATTAATATCTTACATTCCACATTTAAAAATTAAATGGGTCTGTATGATATAAACTTTGTAGAAGCCTTATCTTGTTTTAAAATAGGTGATATAAGGGAATATTTCCATGATTTAGAGACTTCAGCAGTTGTTTTTATTTCTCTGTAGACATTATCTAATATTTTAACTGCATCATCCAGTAGTATTTTATAATAGTTCTGGTATAAGACCATCTAAGCCAGGTGCCTTATTATTTTTTAACTTTTTTAATTGATTGTTTATTTCTGTTAAAGTGAATGGTTGGTCATTTTTTTATTTGTTCACTTGTTAATTTATTGTTTATATTTTCCCTTAGAAAAGTTTCAACTATATCATCATTATCTAGGTTATTTGTATTATTATTTATATTTTCATAAAATATTTTAAAGTCCTCAAGAATACCTTTAATATCTGTTTTATTTTATTTTTTATTATTTATATGTGTTATCATTTCTTTGATATGATTTAGTTTATTAATTTTCTTTTACCTAAGAGCAAGTTTATGCAAGCTTAAAGGGTTTGCTGAATATGCCTGAATTTAAGTTTTTACAGGTTTATTGAAAGTTTATGATTTAGAATTTCAACATATATTGCATTTAAGTTTTTGAATTCAGACTGACAATGTCATTTTTTTTTTAACCTTTGTTTACTGGAACAAAGCCAATTTTCAGCAGAGGCCTGGGGAGAAACACTCCAGATGCATGTCTTTGTAATGTGGGAGGAAACTGGAGTACCCAGAGAAAACCCACATGAATGCAAGAAGGACATGCAGACTCCACACAGAAGGCATTCCAGATGAAAATCGAACCAGAGAACCTCTTGCTGTGAGGCGACAATGCTGCACCACTGTGCCATTTGGTTGTAGATTTAACATTAATGTGTCTATTTTGGCCTGTAGTGTATTAAATTCTTTGCCCCATTCTCTTGTTTTACTATATACCAGCTTGTAACTCTTCCATTTAAGTAGGCCTTTATTGAGTCCCACAGGGCGTTATCAGTTACTTTACCATTCATGTTTATTTCTGGGAAATTTTTAATTTCTTTAACATACCAGTCCTTGAATCCATTTATTTTAATAATGTACACTGATACTCTCCTGTGATCTATTAGATTGTCAGTTTTTCAAATAATATTAAAGGTCATAGCATTATGGTCCAATAATGGACATGAAACTATTGAAAGTTCTCTGATATGTGATAACAGATTGTTTGAGACAAAAAAATTATCTATATTTGTTTGTGTTCTGTGTCTATATAAATAATGAGTAAATTGAAGTGAGTTTGTTTTCCTTAGTTCATATATATCCTTTAAATTCATTATATTTATAAAATTTGTTAAGTGTTTGACTGAAGACGTGATTCTCAGCTTTCTATCTGCAGTGGAATCTTTGTCTGATAAAATACAGTTAAAATTATCAACCATTATGACCTCACCTTTTATGCAATAGGCTATAGTGTCTGTATGCTTTTAGCAGTAACAATATTATGTACAAGCTTTGTGCAATACAACTGAATTGTATTATATTCTTTCCATTGATGAAATCACAGATAAAAGTTCTCTCTTTATGCAGATTGTCAATAAGTAATCAACTGAGATTATAAAAGCTCGTAGCAGGATGAACAAACAATGTTGATGTAGATTTGCTTAACATTTTGAAATACTTGAATAGGATTTATAAACATTCAAACTGTTAGCTGCTGGGAAGCTCTTAGCTGACCTTCAATATTTCTTCTGCTTAGTATAACCTGCTAATTAGATAAGCGTTTACCTTAGTGTTCCAAAACTTAATATAGTAGTCTTATGCTCTCCGTTTTACTGTTATGAAGTAATCTATAGTTAAACAAATACACATTTTAAACATGACATTATCAGTAAATTTGAAATTCTACCATTTTATCCTCTGCCTGCTTTGTTTTATCCATTATAGTGATGATGGGGTGCATGTCTTTACAAAGCAGTACTGTCAGCGTGGTTTATCTTATCTTAAACTTTCTCACAGAATCTAATGAATACATACTGAAAACACTGGAAAACCAAAATACGAAATTTGTCAGCTGTTTTCTTGACATACTTATATACTTTTATACTCAAGAATATACATTGTTATCAAGAAGAAGATTATAGCAAAACTCTTAAGTATTACATAAAGAAAAAAACATGTAAATAATTATGTAGTCACATGGTTTGACTGTGCATACAAGTGTTGGGTGTAGCAGAACTACCACGGCAGGTCTAGCCATCTGGTGGTGCAAACCTTGGCTCTAGATGATTTTCACTGTAGAAATGGCACCACAACCCCTTGTGCAAAATTGGAAAAAGAGGTTGTGGAACAGGGCTAGTCACCTGGCAGTGCAAACCTTGGCTCTAGATGATTGTCACTGTTGAAGTGACACCCCAACACCATAGGAAAAAGAGATTGTGGATGGATAGATGGATGGCTGGATGGATGGATGGATGGCTATCTTACTGACCTTTAAACCTACAGCCTGTAGCTTATAACAAAACTTCCAAGTATAGTTTTAAAATAAATGTTGATATATCTAATGTCAATTTTAAACTGCTATAACTTATGCAACACGACAAAGTCCTGGAAAACACAACAGTTCTTATCTATATTAGGTTTTGTTTTACAATTGTACTTCAGAAGTCTCTATTAGTAATCTGAAATTTCTGAATAACACTTTTGGTACTTTGACTAAATGCATTTTCCTATTTAATTACCCATGAATATTTCTTAACCTAGCCAGTATTCCAAAGTACAGGGAGAGACCCTCCAAACTCAGTCATACATAAATACATACATATTATTTTATATTAGTTTTATACAAGAAAAAGCAAGGGAACTGTCTCTGCCAAGACATGTTAAAATAATTTTACGCTTTTACAGTTATTTAGAGGAGAAGGTAGAAATCTTCAACAACAACAGGGTTGCACTGACAGATGCAACAGCATTACTACTGCAATTTCATCTCTTTTTAAAATTACACAACTCTATATTTTACTGTGATGCCATTTATAACTAAAGAATTTTAACTTACATGGTGCACATCTCATACTTCATTTATACCTGTCCTCAGTACACCGAGACCATTCACATCACTGCCTGAAGTGTAAGAGAATTTATACATACGTACATTTACAAATTAATCTGAATATTGGATGAGTGAACCTATCAGCTAAGACATGCTGGCATATATCAGTAGTACTTTTCATCTTGCCTTGCTTTTTTTCTTTTATAGATGTAATATCTCCTGAGTTTTTCTTTTTTTTTTTTTAGCTATATTTTTTCATCTACATTTCTCTGTCTAAAGAAAACAAGCTGTTTCCTCTGGAACAGGAATTACACTGTACCAGTGTCACTAAAAGAATCTCACCATACTTTTAAAGAAAATAGTCTTGTTACATTTCTAGAGGGTCTCAATAGTGTCTGCATCTTCTGAGTCTCTGTACTGGGCAGTGGGCACCAAAATAAGAAACAACACTCTTAAATTACGGGAGAAAGTAGATGAAAATGTATTTTTCTCATGACTTGTAATAATTTTCTGTAATGCGTCTTTTAAACCATCCTTTAAAATTCATACACTTTATAGCTTCTTTTTGCAAAAAGGAAAGTATAAAATGTCATTTTGAAAGAACACAGCTAACAGTTTGAAACTTTGACCTTTATTACAAAATTATGACAGGCTTGGTTTAAGTTACCATCACTTAATTTTAGCAAAGGGGTTAAGGTCTTATATTCATAGACAAATTTGGGTATTGCAAAAGGAAGGAAAAGTTAATTTAGAGTTGAAAATGTTTTGACAGAGTTTTTGCATTGCCGGTCAGTGTTTGCACAATGATCTTTAGTAGTGTCATGGAATGAATATATTTTAATTATTCCTTATTAAGAAGATAATTTTTTTCTTATAAGTATGTCACTTGAACTCCATCAAAACTATACTTGTCTCTTACATGTTTTGCATTGTATTTGGTGGTGTATCAGTTTGAAAGGTGCAAATGAAGTAATTCTTATCTGAAAATAATATCACTTGATGTTTATTGGATATTCATATTTTTTCTAAGAAATTATTACAATTTTTCCCCTCATCAAAGGTTTTTAATGCTTGGACAAGATGTCCTTAGTTTTAGGATGATAAGCCTTATCTTAGTAAATAATAAATGCATGAACGATCTAGACATGCATGTTTAGTATAGAATACTATGTGATGGCAGATTTGCAGAAACATTGAATCTATGTCTAAGAGAAGTTAAAGAATGCATATTTAAGCATGTATTAAAGAAATCAGGAAACTGTCCGGGCTCATAATTCACATCTCAGATGTATTCATCTCTTCTGTGCAAATCAAAAATAACAGCTTATAGCTATGAAAGCCACATTAGCATTAGGTGATACTGGAAAAGCTGCATTAAAGAACTAAATTACTCCTGTTTTTTTTTTCACCTTACATAGCCTTGATGAAGGTAACTTCAAAATCACCTTTGTAAACAATGCTGAGATGCAGTTAAAAAAATGCACCATCCTTACAAACCTCCAAACCTCTCTAAAACTAAACTTGAGTGATGTTATAACAAGATCTCATGGTTTTCTGCAAACAATCCCAAGCAAAGCCACTATACTAAAAGAACTACGTTGGTTAGAACTACTTCACCTTCTTACTTACAACAATTGATCACAACACAAAAAATAAGCAATCCTTCAGCCTACCTGACTTTTAGTACAATTGTCCAAAATTATACCCCACAACATCCCTTAGGATCAAATGATAAATAGCATTATATCATAGACAAACCAAAACAATCTAGGGGACGCTCTCTGTACTGTAACAGTGAAGCAAAACCTAGAGCCAACTGTCTATAACAATCAGGCCATCACCCAAACCTCCATTTGTTCAAAACTTCTTTAAAAGCATTTCTAACTAATTCCTGGCTCTGTTCCTGCTGTACACCAGGCTAGTCCCATCCTATAATCATTTTTTTCTCTTTCACTCTACCTTCATTTTCTAACTACAGTTTTATCTCTCACCCTACTTTTTGCAGTCATCATTTCCCTTCACTTCTTCCAGCTATAATTATTTTTAATTTTTTTGACCTAATATCCCACTCCCCTACCTTACTACCATGTCTTGTTCTACTACTGAAAATCTCATTCACTTCCTTTGCTGCAAAAATATATATCCTTCAAATATTCATTTGTAATTTTTAAATCTATCTTTTGCTAGTATCTTTATAAACATATTTCTCTTCCTTACTTTGTTAACAAATGTTCACTCACTCTCTCATCCCTGACACTTTGTCAGCTTTAGATCCAGATCCAGCACTAAGCAACCTAGGCAGCTGACTAGGGCCCATGTTTTCTGGGGAGGGCAGTTAGGCTTGGGGGCCAATAAAAATCTCTTCCACGACTATGGCATGTTGGAAGATATCCATAAACACTGCAGGGTATTAGGACCTTGCATGAGACCTTTCTACAACACAGGAGGGCTTTAGGACCTTACAGGAGACTTTCTGCAAGAACAACAAGCCCCAGAAACCTCAGCATTACGATGTTGTCCTAATGTAAACAGAAGATTTAAAAACAACAGCCAGGGATTTGATATGATGTCCATGGGACTGGAACAGGGGGCCAAAAGGTAGGCAGCCAGCCTAGGGCAGATATGGTGTCTGTGGGAGCAGCCAAGGAACCTGAATGGAACAGAAGCAGTGAGTACAGATTCCTGAAGCAGAACATTTGTGTGTTTGCATGCATGTGAGTGCATGCACCTGTGTGCATATGTGCATGTGTGCATATGTAAAACGCCCCAGTAAGGGATGACAGGTTGGTCAGACTCAAACTCTGTATCTTGGTTGCAGGAGATACGACCCTGAATCCTCAACACTAACTACCAGACTACTCAAGGGGAGTTGTGAGTTTCAGTGTATTTTCAAGGATTTGAGTATTTCAAGGGAAGAGGAGATTACTGCTGGTCATGCTACATCTGCCGTTAGTGTGCAACTGTTTTGTTTAGCAGTGTGTGTGCTATAGAATTTGAAAGCAGTGTTAGTAGCATAATAGGTAGCATACTTGCCTTTGGTGCCGAAGGCGTGGGATTCTACGTCCACACCATGTAGATGGATTGCAGATACTGTGGTGTTCTTTAAGGGTGAGGGGTGCTGCACTCCTTAGTGTGTCCTCTTTTGGATGAGATTAACTATGAACCTGATGTTGATATTGCAATATTACCAGCTTGCTATTTTTTTAATATAACATAGGCAATTTATTCTTCAAGGGCAGCAGGCACTAAATTTGTAGATGAAGCACTGAAATGTTCATTAGCTACAGATCTCTTTAATGTGGAATTATACAGATGACTTTTACTTCTGCAGATATTGTGCATATCGACGGATATTGGTGGATAATGACAGAAGTCTGAGTTGCCTTTTATGGTTGAAATGTTCTGAAATTAGTAGTTTTGTTATTATTGGTTTGTATGTTATGTTTCATTTCTTATTGGAAAAATCTAAACTACAAATTTAAAATGCACTCTAACAAGTGGGGCTGGATTATACAAGGAATGTAATTTAGTACAATCAGGAAGGAGAATTAAAGAGCACATACATGTATGCTTGGCTCTAAAAATGTGTACAAGGGGAATATAGTTTTCTTTGAATATGGGCTTCAATGCTGTCTCAATAAATGTGAGTTTCAAGGACAGAGAATTTTACTGTACATGCTAAGTCTGTTTTCATTGTGAGACTGTATGGTTTTGTTTAGCAAATAGCCATCAGTGTTTGTGCTATAAAATCTCAAGTAAAATGTTTAAATTAAATCCAAATATCTGTAATCATTGTAGAATTAAAAGAAAACAGTATGCATACTGACAGGTTTGAACAGTATCTATGGTAATTGTGGAGAAATAGCCAAGTAATGGAGCACTGAATGGCCAAGGAGGCCCTCTATAGGGCCCCACTTGACCTTGATCTGACTCTGTTCAACTGTATTAATAATCAATTTTCTCAAGTAAACACTATCTCTTTTGAATTCATGTATTATTCCTACTTATTCTTACATTTGCTTCCAGCTTTCTCTTTTCACCCCTTGTAATTTAAACAAATTATGCCTGATTCTCTCACTAGACAATCCTGCTAGGTTACTGTGTATTAAAGTGTATTATTATTTTATAAATGGCAACCTTACAACTTTGTTATTTTATATTGTGCTTGTATAAATGACAATCCATATCAAATATTTGCTTTGTACTACATTTATTTCATGCAATACATTGGAGCTTTTCTCCCTGTGCTTCCTATGAAAATGGGTTATTGCTCAGTTGGACTTTGGCAGTAAGGAGATGTCACTAAATAATAATAAAAATTAATACATGTTTGTGTTTGTCTGTCTGTGTTTTATGAGTTGGCATATGAACATACTGTGGAAAGCATCTATAATTTTTTGAAATGTGAATTATCCGTGAGCTTCTAAATGTATCCATGTTAGGTTTTTATTATGAGGTCATTTCTTTGCTGCTCCTGCTGTTTTATTTCCTTTTGTCGATCACGTTCTCCCCAGTGATACACAGCTGTTATCGGGACTTTGCTGTCGTACTATGGTTTCATGCTGTTCATCATAAGTAAAACACATCATTTACTGTGCTACTGTTGCTGTTTCTTTATGGGGTTTTTTTGTTCTTGAAAATTTGAATACAAAATAGAAAGAGAAAGTTTTTTTTGCAGCAAAATATCTTTACATTTTTGTGTCATTTTGATATGTTTATATTTTTGTGTAATTTTTACTAATATCTTTACATTTTTGTGACATTTTCTTCATCTCAGTTTTTTAAACTTGTACTTCTGTGTGGTGTGCCACAGTCCTAATCGAATTTGAAAGGGTTACGACATATTCTGAAATCAACTTTTTGGCTAATTGATTTCCATATTTTTGGCTGGATATACCTACATTTCAAGAGCTTTTGTACCTATTTTCAATGTCCAGATACTGAAAGGTACAGGCAGTTTATAAACTGGGAATACAGTTAAACCTGCTTCAGTACTTTAGCAGTAATGGGGGAGCACTGGTAATGCACCTCTCTAGCAGTGTTCACTTTTGTGTTGGCTGAGTTTGTTTGGACATTTGCCATTATGTTATAGATTGTGGCACTGCAGTTTTGTATATTAGTGTGCTTAACGCCATTTAACGAGCACACTTACTGCTAATACTTTTTGGTTATTGTTGCCTTCTGTGCCATGCTCAGGGGCTTGGGAACACTTGCCAATATCCATGGATCAATGTACTTCTGTACTTCCACAACTGTGTGAAAAACAAATAAATACACATATAGATAGACATACAGGTGTATAAATAGATATATAGATAGATAGATAGATAGATAGATAGACAGATAGATAGACAGACAGATAGATAGATAGATAGACAGATAGATAGACAGACAGACAGACAGATAGATAGATAGATAGATAGATAGATAGATAGATAGATAGACAGATAGATATATAGATAGATAGACAGACAGATAGAGAGATAGATAGATAGATAGATAGATAGATAGATAGATAGATAGATAGATAGATAGATAGATAGATAGATAGATAGATAGATAGATAGACAGATAGATATATAGATAGACAGACAGATAGATATATAGATAGACAGACAGATAGATATATAGATAGACAGACAGATAGATATATAGATAGACAGACAGATAGATAGATAGATAGATAGATAGATAGATAGATAGATAGATAGATAGATAGACAGACAGATAGACAAGTAAACACATAAAGAGTACCGGGTTCTGATTTAGAAATAAGAAAAGAATCAGTGCCTCAAACCAAATCATTACAGAACTGAAAAATGCCAGTGTGTCTTCTATAAAACAATATAATGAAATGCTAACAAGCTAATTATTTCCTCCATATTAAAATGGGTCATGAGCACCACGAAATGACAGTTTCAGACCATTATTTCTTTTGCAGTGTAACAGTTTGCAAGCAAATGAAATGCTAATTCACAGACAGATATCTTGCTTGCATTAACAAGCTGCAAATGTGTCTGCCGTACATTTCATGTGGTATCAGCAGTAGGCTTAGCACGCCAGATAAATCTGTTTGAAAATACTTTCATAATCCCAACAGTGTTCTCAGCTCTAGAATTGCAGCCTTATTATCTAGGTATTTGTATGTATCCAAAACCTAGCTGGGCATGCAGTGTTGTTATCAGTGTCTCATGGAGGTTGTTTCCTTGCCTTGTCTGATGCCACGGCCCAGTTGTCTTGCCCCTTAGTATGGCAGTAGATGGTACTATGCCCTCTCATGATGATTTTTCTCACTATAGTAGTAGTACCCAGGAGCCGTACCTATTGTCATGACGATAAAGGCTATTGGGTGCATTCCTGTGATGATGAATAATATTGACTGTTTTCCTCAGCAGATCATCTCTGTTGCTAGTGGCATCTCTGTAGCAGAATACAGTTAACTTTAAATATACCTCCTGCATATCTGTAGCATTACAGGACATAACAAAAAATCAGAATCATATGAGGGCTTGGCTGTGGTACAAATCCATTAAAGCCATTAAAAACATATCCACAAATCTCTTAGGAAATCAGCTGACACGAAAGACAATTAAACAACTTTATTTTACTTTATTAGCAGCACTTACTAAATAGCCTAGTTCAATAGTAGTGTTATAAGGATTAATATCAAGGTAATAGATTTGAGACAGCAGTAATCTTGTCTTATAACAGTAAGTAAAAGCATGAGTCTGATAAAGCTAGGGGAGCAGCGTGATTGTAGTGTGACAAACTGTAGCATATTTAGTATTCCAAGTATTACTGAGTTGTCAGTGTACAATCTGAAAGCTGTATTTAGGAATATAAACCTATGAAGTGTTTCTCTTGTTAGGGGAACTGAGAGCTATTAATTTTCCAGATAATACAGCTAAAACGTTGAGAATGCTGATACCATATTTAAAGTGTAACTGATAGGTTTCCAGGTGTTAGAACATTATGCATCTGGCTATTTTTTCAAACTAATGAATGGACTAAAAGAGTTAAGCAAACCTGTGTAGAATATAGAAAGTGATGTTGTTTCCTCTGATATGTACAGTGCAAATATATACGTTCCCTTCATTGTATACTGCAGATCCAACACAAGGAATACATAACAGAACCAGTTAGTTAAGTTGACTGAATCTACATGCCGATGCAGTGGTTTAGATTTCTACCACATACTTCAAAGGCCCATGGGTCCAGTCCTGATCTCCAGTCCCAGTCTGTGTGGACTCTGCATGTTCTTACTGTGTCTGCATGGGCTTCCTCCAGGTATTTTGGTTTCCACCCCAGTTCCCCAAAATGTGCATTAATTGGCTACGCTAATGTATCCATATGCAAGTAGTATTTACTCCTGCAGTTGTGGTCAAGATTGGCTAAAATGGGTCGTGTTGACCAGTTTACTTATCCAGTTAATAAATTAATAAAATGAACAAAATATTCTTCAATAAAGGTATACAGCAGGTCAAAATAATTAGTGAATTAAGGTTCAGTTTTAACTGTAGAGTTATCATAACTATCTCTGGCTTTTCTGCAGGCAGTTAGTAAGTCACTTGTTAATGTCGTGAATGCTGTAACTCACAAATAATAAGCAAATAATATGATCATTATAATCAAAATTTAAAATGAGTGCTTTATTTCAGAAATCCAAGGATACCTCTCAAATGTCCTGATTCTTGGCTTCATGTTTTACTCTGTTCCTCGTGAAATTTGTGGTTTTCTGGCAAACGAGTTTGGATTACATTCACTAAATAATGACAAAGATTTGAGTTTCAGACTTCACATCCTTCAAAAAATGCACAGTAACACAAAAACTTTTATTCTAGTAACTTTAAAAGTTTATAAAAGTAATATTTAAAATTTGCCCCTATTTTGGGGCAGATTTCTTGTGCTAAGAGGTTGAGAGGTATGCATCCAGGGATGCTACTGGCATAAACTAGCTATAGCATGATCTCTGGAATGATTTGAGGTACGCGCACACACACAGACATATATATATATATATATATATATATATATATATATATATATATATATATACATGTTGTGATAGTGACAATTGCTTGTTGAACTTTATTTCCTGACTCACTTTAGAGATATTACTGTCAAACCATGACATCATGTAAAGACAATCATGCATAAAAACCTTTGCTGTAGTTAAAGAGAAATATGTTTAATGAAATTGTTTGTGCGACCAAATGAAACCCATCAGTTTATTAACTCATGTCACTGCAGTGGTCTGATCTCTGAGATGCATAGGCGGTATTGTGACTTGCTTAGAACTCATGAAGATGAGGTGAGAGAAGGTCTTAGACATCTAGAGGAGAAGTTCTTTGGTTCACTATATATACTTATGTGTGTGTGTGTGTGTGTGTGTGTGTGTGTGTGTGTGTGTGTGTGTGTGTGTGTGTGTGTATATATATATATATATATATATATATATATATATATATATATATAGTTTACTATGGTAGGGTTGAAGTGGGTTCAATAGAACCCACTTCAGTCGAAGTCCGGAGGCTGAATGGCGGCATTGTCGAACCCGACATTGTCAAAGTACAAATCTCGCCCCTGTCTTGACCCATGTTAAAGTCTGTTTCAAGGTCAAAGTCAAGTCATATTTTGACAATGTCAGAATTTGACGTTATCGTTTTCGCAGACATGGATCGATGATACCCTCATCTGATGGGGTCCGGTTCGACCTTACCATAGTAAACCTATATATACATATATATATATATATATATGTATATATATATATATATATATATATATATATATATATCTACAGACATTTACTTTTTAATCATTACATTATCTTTAGGCACATGTGTTCTTTTCAGATGTGACTCTGTACCCTGAGTCTAGCTAAATTAAGTTGCCAAAAGCCGTAATAATGACAATGAGAATGGGAAGTTCAAAAGATGCAAATTTATTGATGCTTTTGTCCCTACAAGGGAGATTTCATCAGAATCTTAATAAATCTGTATTTGAATCCATCTTTTGAACTTCCCATTGTCATTATTATAGTTTTTGGTTATTAGTGTTTTTCCAATAATGTCTCACCTTTTCATATTTTACATAAGTTTAAGTAGCAGTAGGATAATTTGCATATAAATTATGATGTCACACATATTTTGAAAATAATTTTGCAACTTTGTAACTTAGATATCTTAAACTGGTAGATCTTTGAAACATACTTGGACGTATTAGCTGTAATGCAGATTCACAATACCTAAGTGGTATTTTACTATATTTTCAGGATATCTTATGTACTATAGACACTTGCACATGTATACTTATACACGTGCACACACACACACACACACACACACACACAAATATGCCTCTCTCTCGCTCTCATCATCTTTCATATTTATACTCACTTATATATTATAGATTTATTTTCATATATAATAGGTTTATTTTTTGATTACTTCATTTTTCATTTTGCTATGTTTTTTATTTTTATTTTTTACAGTGCATGTTGTTGACTTTAATACATCGTATTCATTTTGTAAGTCTGTATATTGGTTTGGAATGGTTCATGGGTTTGGTTGTCTTGAATATGATGCTTTCAGGATGATGGGCTGCTCATCGTTTTTTATTTTTTATCTTTTATTTATTCTTTATTTTGTAAGATATATGCATGCTTTGACATTATATGACAGTTGTTTGAAATAGACATGGAAGTCACAGATAATGTTTCACTGATACATCTTCTGGCTCATGTTGTTTGGTTGATTACAGGGAAGAATAGTCATATGCTGATATATGACTGGATAGGGCAGTATCATATAACCAGCCTGAGTGATTGTGGTTTTTTGATGCACTTCCTTTTATTTGGCGATATTTGCTATTATGATTAAAAAAGAGCAGCCATTTGATAATCATTATTGTTTTATTTTACCTCTCAAATGACAAGACATACAAATAGTCTAATATCATATAACAGCAGACTGGAAGGTGTAGGGAAGCTTTAGGTTATGTTTTATTGTTATTGTTATGGCTTATGTTATTCTAGCTGATATCAGTGATCATTGGCTGGGATAGCTATATGCTGATAGATGATTGGATGGAGCAATCCCTTATATCCAATGCGAGTGTAAGTGGTTCTCCTGATGTATTATTATTCAATTGGCGATGTCTGCTAGTGTAGTTATATAAGAATAGTTGCTCAGTCATTATTTGATTCTAAATATATACTTTACAGATAATTTGAAGGAGGCTTCCTTTAGTACTTGCTCTATACACTTCCGAATGATGCATTAGTATTTGTGGATAGTCATTCAACCTGCAAAGTTGCCCTATGAATCATGCATAGAACACATTGGTTATTTGCTTCCGTTTTGTTAGTGGTTAAGTAATAAAACTCAGTAACTTAATGATTTTGGTGAATATATATATATATATATATATATATATATATATATATATATATATATATATATATATATATGATTTTTGGAATGGTTTACTTTGGAACCAAATAGTTACGTATAGTTAGCAAGTCATTTTTTATAAGATGGATTAATTGTTGATGTTTGTGGTCTATTACAGTAAAGTATTTTGTTATTTCTTGACCTCCATGGTTTTAATGGTTTTAATGTATTTCATGAGGTGTTGTTCCATTTATGTATTTTCATATGACTGGTATTTTAGATTTCTTTGATCACCATTTCAACTAATGAAGCGTTATACTACATTTACATAGATGTGCTTTTGTTTTTGTTTAGCCACTTATGTTTGCTTGATGATTTTGATCCTTGTAATGGCATGGAGATTTCTTCATGAGATGACTGGTTGTATATTAGTGCTTTGTATATTTTTATCAATATGTTTTGATTCATAATAGTATACTTCTTATATATCATACAGATGTTTGTTTTCTGTTTTTCTGTGTTTTATTCCATTGGCCCTTTGACTATTCTGACTATTCCCACTTCCTGGTGGGTAAAAAATTCCCTATTAGGAAATGAAGAAAATTAATGGGAAGGATGGCCGATTGTATCGCTTAAAAGGCTATGTTTGGCTGTAGGTTTTCTGTGCATTTTAGTAATTACATATCAGGAAAGAGTGGAAATGTCATATCAAAAATATTAATATTACTTCTTTTGCCAAAATGATTCATACTACTAAAACTAATGAATGCCATGTGTGTTCTCTTTTTTAATAAAAACTAAATTCTTTATAAAATGACAAGGCATCTAAACAAAAATCTCCACTCCCTAGAAGCTTTCCATACCCTACAGAATGCTGACATCTGTATGATCACTGAGATATAGTTTATAACCACATCGCTCCCTATACCCTACAGAATGCTGACATCTGTGTGATCACTGAGATATAGTTTATAACCACATCGCTCCCTATACCCTACAGAATGCTGACATATGTGTGATCACTGAGACATAGTTTATAACCGCAGTGCTCCCTGTACCCTACAGAATGCTAACATCTGTGTGATCACTGAGATATAGTTTATAACCACAGCGCTCCCTATACCCTACAGAATGCTGACATATGTGCGATCACTAAGACATAGTTTATAATCACAGTGCTCCCTATATCCTACAGAATGCTGACATCTGTGCAATCACTGAGACATAGTTTATAACCGCAGTGCTCCCTGTACCCTACAGAATGCTGACACCTGTGTGATCACTGAGACATAATTTATAAACGCAGAGCGCACAATGACAGTGCAAGGTTGTAAGTCCTTCCACACATTTACACCAGGTACTACACAGACAGGGACTATAGGTGGAGGTGTCTCGATTTACATCAAAACTAAATATACCTCAAGGCTGGTCAAACAGGACAATGCACTTGAGCTGTTCCATGTTCAAATCACAATAGGAAAAATCCAATACCACTTCCTTGCAAGTTGTAGGTCCCCCTCTATGACCCAAGAAACCAATACCATTTATTTAAACTTATGGAAACACCCACCATCCAACCCAGTACCATAGTCCTGGGTAACTTGAATTACCCCACTATTAACTGGGTATCCTATATGGCACCAAACGTACAGGCACAGAGATTCCTGGATTTTCTAAGCACATACTCCCTGGACCAGATTGTCAATAATCAACCAGGGGTGCAACCATACTGGATCTGGTCCTCAATTATATGGGAGAGTGCTGCACACCCTCTAGTGGAATGTCTTCTCTGTTAAGGTCATACCACAAAATGGTCTCCTTTGAAGTAAAAATAAAACCTGGACACTCAGCTAACCCTGGAATATTCAGAAACTACTCTAAGGCTAACTTCTTGCTTTTAAGTGATAACCTGGCAAAATATGAAGCCCCCATAAACCCTGAGAACACTGCTGTCTATGCTGAATGTTTCACAGAAACTCTCTTATACAAGCATGTTAATAACTGCATAGAGGCAGCACTAACCACCAGGAAAAAGTACAGAAGTAACTCAAAAAAACAAAGCACCCTGTTGGAATCACAAAATCAATAGGCTATATAACAGAAGGAAGAAAATCATGGAAAAAATTAGGAGGTGAAGCACCCAGCACGATAAAATCACCCTCATCAAACTAAACAAACAACTCAGAGGGCAAATAAAGTCGTCCAAAGCCAAGTTTGAGGTAAATTTGACCTCCCAGGCCAAAGACAACTACAAGGTATTCTTTAGCTATGTCCGCAACCTCAAAGGCAATACACAATTTTGTGCAGAGCTCATTGTAAATGGATCCATGTTTACTGAGCCAGAAGATATAGCAAACCTACTGGCTGACAAAATCAGCTCCAACTTTACTCCTCTCTCCACCTCAACCTTCCTTCAGGAAATACCATCAAATATAACTCCCCCTGCTATCACTAGTGAACAGATCCATAATGTTGTCTCTAGGGTAAAGAACACTGTATCAACGAGCCCAGACAATATCCCAAGATTCTTTCTAAATAGCATGAAACATGACTTATCAGGGCCTCTGGAATTGCTGTCTAACTGTAGCCACCGAACAGGCTTCATGCCTCATGAATGCAGAGCAGCAACAGTCATCCCTCTGTACAAAGGTGGGCCATCTACAGACCATGGAAACTACAGACCCATAAGTCTCACTAGTTTTATATGCAAAGTCATGGAAAGAATTATCATGAAAATGATCAATAATGATATAGTAACCCTCCAGACAATGGACCCAACACAGTTTGATTTCATCAAGGGCAGGTCATGCCTACTCAACCTGGTGGACTTTGAGAAGGTCACCAAAGCAATGGATTAAGGCAAAATGGTTCACACTGTCTACCTTGACCTGGCCAATGCATTTGACACAATACTCCAGTCAGGCATTGTTGACCAACTGAAGAGATTAGGTACAAACCCGTATGTCACCCAGTGGATAGCCAACTGGCTCACAGATAGGACCCTTGAAATTAAAATTGAGGAGTACACCTCTACAAAGAGGCTAATTACAACTGGAGTTCCTCAGAGATCAGTCCTTGGACCACTCTTTTTGGCATTTACTTCTCTGAAGTCAAGGCCAATGTCAGTGGTCTCTGGCTGACTATATTTGTAGATAAGGAGCTGTCATTGAAATCCACACCAGCACAAATGTTCTCCAGGAAGGCTGACACAGACAAACAACTGGTGTCAGAGTCACAGACTAAAACTAAATGCCAAGAAATGCATAACAGTATCCTTTGGGAAGCCATCCACTCCTGGTAACTATTATATTGACACACCCCTTAGAGTTGACCCAGTAGTCATGGACTTAGAGACACTCATAGATAGTAATCTAGCCTTTGACCATCACTTTTCTGCAGTAGTGGGGAAATTAATTTTATGTTGCACAATTTATAAACAAAGGTATGGCATCTAGGTCCAACGAAGTCATTGTTCTAATGTATTCACCATTCATCAGACCTAACATTGAGTACTGTGCCCCTTTTGGTGTGTACCTAAGCAGGCATATCCAACAAATGGAACATCTACAGAAGTTCCTCACAAAAGAATACAGGGCATAAGAAAATGTCCTATGCAGACCCATTCAAGGCCCTTTCCCTTGCATTCACTCTCCTACAGGCGGTTGAGGAGAGATCTATGCCTGGCATACAGGGCATTGTCAGACCCCACTCTGATGGACCTCCTGCATATCAGCAAAACAAACAGCACCAGAATTACCCATTCTAAACACATAAACCTTGCCTGTGATATAAATAAGACCTGCTGGAGAGGCAGGTATGTATCCCAGAGACTACCCCATCTCTGGAACAGGATCCCCATCCATATGAAGCAGAGTTTCTCCCTAACCCAATTCAAGTGTAACATTCATCACTGGCCTAGCATCTTTGCCTCTAATGGACACAAGCAACCTGTAAATGGTTCATCTTCCAGGACCCTGCTTGTAAATGTTTCATCTCCCAAGACCCTCTTTACACTTATCAAGGGCACCAGAACTTGTCAGAGATTTGGCATGCATGGATAGGCTTAAAAAGGCCCTCATAGTTGTTAGCCTAGTAAACACCTATGAACCTATGAACAATATGAAAGCACCTTGCACTTAAACAAAGGATGTTGAAAATAATTTCCCATTCAGAGTGGCGCATAAATATATGAAGATGAATATGTAAGAGTATTAATACTAAAAGGTTTGTATGAGAACACAACTTTAACAATGGACATTTATTTCACAGGAGAAACAAAAATTCTGTTTGCAGTAATAGCTCTAAACAACCTAAAGATAATTTTTCAAAACTTGTGAACAGAAATACATTTAAATCTGATAATGACAATGGCAGTGGAAACAACAATATTGAACCATTTGATAATGATCAGAAAAGTGCTAATACAGTAAATATGAATGTCAATAAAACCAATAATGAAGTTGTGCTTTTGAAATAGGCAATTTAATGCCAGTAGTTAATGCTTTGGGAGAAGATGAAAATGTTTCTATGTCATTATGTAGACCAACTGCTTCACCCTGTTGTAAACAGTTTTCCCCAACTTCCCGAGCAAATTCTGAAAGTGAGAGGGCTTTGGAAGAAAGTAACTTATGCAGACTTTACTGCTGCATAGGTGAAGAATAAGAGGAAAAAAAACATAAAGGAAAAATCAACCAATGGAAAATATAAAAAGATAGAAAAAACAGATAGAGTGACATATATATAAATTATGATTTGGATATGTATGAGACATAGATAGATAGATAGATAGATAGATAGATAGATACATAGATAGATAGATAGATAGATAGATAGATAGATAAATTATGATTTAGATACATTTAAGACTTTAGGTAGATAGATAAGTTATGATTTAGATACATATTAGACTTTAGATATACTTTGATTTAGGTACATATGACACTTAGATAGATATAAATAGGTGGATAGATAGCTAGAGATACATAGATAACTTGTGATTCAGACACACGAGACTTTAGATAGATAGGTGAATTATTATTTAGATACATATGAGACTTTAGGTAGATAAATTATGGTAAATTATGATTTTGATACCTACGAGACTTTAGATAGATAATTATGATGTAGATACATATGAAATTTAATAGAGAGATAAATTATGATTTACATAAATGTGAGGACTTTAGATAAATAGATAAATTATGATTTAGATACATATGAGCCTTTAGATAGATAAATTATGATTTAGATATGTATGAGACTTTAGATGATAGAGATAGACAGATAGAAAAATAGATAGATAGATAAATAGATAGATAGATAGATAGATAGATAGATAGATAGATAGATAGATAAAATATGATTTAGATACAGATGAGACTTCTGCTGTTAAGAGATTGAACTCTGTACCTAAACCAAATACTGACTGATGAATTATTACTTCATTTTTAAAATATATATGTGAGGAATTTAAACTTAAAGTCATAGTTCTATTATAAGAAAAATAATGAAGCACCAATCAATATGTGCACAGTGTCTAAAAGTTCTGAATAAAGTTTACGACTCACCTGAACGAAACATATTTATTTTGAGCATAGTTGTATATTGGAGATGTATGAATTTTTCTAATAAAATGCGCTGATTAGGGTGACATGACATTTGTCACGAATAGGAAATTATGTCTGAGATGCTTTTGGATGAAAATGCTCATAGTGAAAAGCGGGAAGCACTTATTTCTAATAACAAACATAAAATGCTCATTTTCAGTCTGCATTGTGATGGCCTTATTTTAGAAGAGCTGTACAAGTATTGTTGTTTCCCCAACTGTACGAGTTGCTGAAAATATGAAAAAACGTGGTGTAAACTCTCTTGAGGTCAGTAGGGGAGCAAGCAAATATGTCATAGAAACAACAGGCAAGTTCTGGATTATGTTATGATGACCTAGATGCTAAATTTGAGATGCTTAAAGAAAGAGTTAAAGGATATGAGCAATCCATTAAAGAAAGAAAGATAGATAAAATGAAATGAGATCAACTGGACAAAGAGGACCCTGGAAGACTTTCTAGGTACAATAATTTTAATAGGAATAGTAATATTAATAACGGCAAAAGAACCAACTACAGGTAAAGTTTTATATATAACAGAGGATACAGGAGAAATGATAACCGGGCCAGCATACCTCAGTGGGATTTTCCCAAGGGAGAACCGGACAGGGGCACCACCAGGAGGGTTACTCCCCACCATCTCATTTTTTGCTATCCCAATCCCCTCTTGCTATCAGCACTCCACAGAAACCTTTGACATCATGGATGGATCAGAACAGGAACATGGGCTACAGAGAAGACCAGAAGTGACAGAGAGATCTACAGGATGAATTACAGAGCCAACAGGACAACTGGGACCACAGACAATCTACCAGGAATAACGGCATATTCACAGAGACCAGTTTCTTCAGAAAAAAACAATATTGACAGCACAGACACCAGCTACCATGCCAATACCAGAGCCAACACCAATACCAGAACCAGACTCAGAACCACGACCACCACCAGAGCCCCAGGGCTGTTCCCTGTTACTGGGGTCCCCCTACCACAATCACAGCAAACAATATTACCACAACCCACTGAGATTCCAGAAAGCACAGGAGGATTTCCAAAGATCTCAGATCCTATGCATGAACCCCCAGGGAAACATGAGAACCAAACAGTGGACAGGTGTGAAGGAAATGCAATACCTGGGCAATTCTGACTGAAACCCGAACTACAACCCAGGTCCCAGGCTCACACGGGGGAACCAGCCACAGCCACAACACTAGGTGCCCCACTTATCTGGAACCACTCTGTTAAAGCACTGACTGAAGATGAAAGAAGTGTGTTATCAAAAGGACTTAAATTTGTAGCAAGCTGCAGGATCGATGCAGCTCAGGTACTGATAGACCTTAAAATGTTTGTGAAGAATCACAACCTAAAGGTGCAGTTTCATGACAAAATTAATGACTCTGTAAATAAACCTATTGATGAAATTATAAGAAGGCCTAGCAGTTACTGTCCATCACTATATCAAACATTAGCTGTTTTCAAAGTGAAGTCTGAGATGGATATCAGGAAACTACTTAAATAAATTCCTAAGGAAAAATATAACTTAACCCAGGAAGAAAGAAAAGCATTGATTGAGCTAGGCAATAATAAATCCAGGTGCCTAATAAAGGCAGACAAGGGAGGAGGTATTTTTGTAACTGATAACACTAGCTACAACCAAAAGATAGAGAACATGCTGGAGGATAACAGATTTTATGAGTTATTTACCATGGATGACATAAAAAGAACATACAATGTATGGAACACTAATATCACCACATTATGAGAAGAAAGACTTATTACTGAAATTGTTTATAAGTATTTATGGAGCCCATGCCCTCATTTACCTAACTTTTTTGGAATACCAAAGCTACACAAGAACAAAGAAGATCCACCCTATAGGCTGGTGGTGGCAAGTGAGGGTTCCCTTACTGAAGCCATGGCCATTTACCTTAACTACTTGCTAAAACCTTTAGCAGAAAAGAATAAGTCATACATAAGACATTTGATGGATTTTTTGAGAGTAAAATAAAAAACATTACAATGGAAGCTGACAGTGTTTTATTAACTGTTGACATGGAATCCTTGTACACACTGCTCCCTCACAATTACTGTATAACAGCACCTATGAAAACTTTTAAGAAACATAATCAAGGTACACAGGCCCAACTGCAAAAGTTAAGCAAGCTCATTAATCTTGTACTGGACTTTAGTTTCTGTACCTTCAATGGCAAACACTGCAAACAAAAAACTGTTATAGCCATGGGAGCTGCCATTGCTCCTAGCATAGCTAACATAGCCCTGGGCAAATAGAACGAGGGCATTATGTTAAACAACACAGACTATATGCAGAATATCACATGCTATTTGCATTTTATTGACAATATCTTTATTGCGTGGGAAGGTGATACCTTGCAGCTTGGAGATTTTATCACTTACCTCAATCAAACTACCCCTTCCTGAAATTTACCTTTTCCCATAGCTCTTCTTCAATCACTTTCTTAGATATGCAGACTTGCAGGGACACCAAGAATAACAGAATCACCACTGATCTGTTCAGAAAACCAATAGGTTCATAGGTTCACAGGTTCATAGGTAGGTACTAGGTTATATGCCCGAAGGCATTTATAAGCCTAGCTGGAATGTGTTGGCTTTTGCTGCCCCCTTAGATTAGTTCCCTGTGCCTCTGTCCAGCCATTTAAGTGATCCCTGGGGTACACTTTCTGTTTCCCATCCACTCGTCAAGGTTTCTCTTGAAGAGGGTTAGCGAGGAGCTCTGCCTAATGTAGATTGGAATCTTGTTCCAGAGCATGGGAAGTCTCTGGGGCAGGAATCTTTCCCTCCTGCATGTCCTATTTATTGTTGTGGTGAGGTTTAGATCCCTGGATCGTGTGGCTTGAGGGGATATAGTTTTCTTTAGGTGGAGCATGTCCATCAATTCTGGTTTGGACACGGCCTTGTATGTCAGGCAGAGATCACCTCTGAGTAGGCAGTATGCAACCGAGTGCAGCTGGAGTTTCTTCAGTCCAGCTGCATAGGGCATCTGCCTGAGGCCAGTGATCCTCTTGGTGAGGAACTTCTGTGGTCTTTCCAGTTGTTGCAGGTGTCTTGTAAATTTCATCCCAAATGGGGCATTGTACTCTATGATGGGTCTGATGAGTGATGCGTAGAGGGGCCCAATGACCTCTTTCGATCTGGATGCAAACCCTTTTGTGATTAGGTGGGCCATATAGAAGGATTTTCTAACCACTTTGGCAATGTGATTATCAAAGGAGAGGTTACTATCTACTTGGGTCCCCAGATCCCTTATTACGTCTTCCGTATTTAGGGGGCTACCACCTATGTGGTAGTTTGTGGGTACTGTGTTTTTTCCAAAGGGGATGACTATTCACGTTTTGGCATTTAGCTTGTGGCCATGGTTTTGACACCAGGTATCTGTCTCAGTGAGACCCTTTTGGAGGATGTCTCTGTCAGCCAGAGAGCCAATTATAGCCCCTAGTTTGCAGTCGTCTGTGAACTTGGTCAGCCATAGTCCTTCTGTGCTTGCCTGTACTTCTGAGAAGTATATGCCGAACAGGAGGGGTCCTAGGACTGAGCCCTGGGGAATGCCACTTGTAACTGGTTTAGAGTCAGACCTAGCTCCCGCAACTCTTACCATGTGGGTTCTGTCCGTGAGCCAGTTGGCAACCCATCTCGTGACGTAGGGGTTTATGTTCAGGCTGGTGAGCTTGTCTGTAATACCTGAGTGGGGAATGGTGTCGAAGGCCTTTACAAGGTCTAGGTAGGCTGTGTGGACCACCTTTCTCTTGTCTATAGCCTTGGTAACTGTCTCAAAGAAGTCCACCAGGTTTTGGAGGCATGATCTGCCCTTAACAAAGCTGAACTGGGTAGGGTCCAGTGTTTGGAGATTTCCAATATCTCTGTTAATGAGATCCATGATGATGCACTCCATTGCTTTGCAGACCAAGCTAGTCAGGCTTATGGGGCGATAGTTCCCGGGGTCCATTGTGGCTCCACCTTTGAGGAGCGAAATAACCATTGCTGTGCACCACTCTGTGGGCACGTAGCCTGTTGAGAGGCTGAGGTTAAACAGTGTGTTTAGGTGAGGGGTTAGTTCATCTTTAAGCTCGTGTAGGACGCAGCCTGGGATACCGTCTGGTCCTATTGATGCTGTGTTTTTGGCTTTGGGGAGGGCTGTTTTAACCTGAGTGTCTGTGATTTCAGGGGCACTACATTCTTCTGGTATAGTTATGGGCCCTTTTGGGGGTGAGGGGGGGTGAACTTTGCACTGAACCTGTCTGCCAGGATGTTGGCTATATCGGTCGGTTCAGTGTATTTTGTGCCATTCTGCACTAACTCCGAGCAGATCTGAGAATTGCCACTTAGATTCTTGACATAGCTAAAGAATGCCTTGTGGTTATCTTTGGAGTCCATGGCAATTTTTCTTTCGAAGCTAGCCTTGGATAATTTTATGAGGGAATGTAGTTTCTTGCTGATACTGATCAGGGATGTCTTCCCTTCATGGGAGTTTACTCTTTTCTGTACTAGTTTCCTCCTTCTATTGTATAGCTTGATTATGGCAGGGGTCCACCAGATTGGTTTTCTTTTCTTGGAGGAGTGATTCTTGGTTTTGTTTGGGATAGCGCAATCCATGCATTCTTGTAGGTGCCCGTAGAGTGCTTTAGTAAAGGATTTTGCAGCTTGTACAGCGTTATCCTTTAGCATGGGGGCTTTGAAACTTCCCACCTTGGTCTTAAGTAACGTGAAGTTTGCTTTTGAAAAGTTTTTCACAGTGGTTTCTTTGACCAGGGGTGGTGGCGGAATGTGGATATCCAGAGTGATTAGTTTATGGTCAGATCTAACCAGCGAGGGGTTGACCTCTGGTGTGGAACACTGGTCACCCATGTTGCTGATGACCAGGTCCAATATGTTGTCACCTCTGTTGGGGGTGTTGACCAGTTGATCCAGGGTGTTTGAGTTTATAAATTCTAGGAAATGTTGGGCTAGGGAGTTCGTACTTGAGTAGTTATCCCAGTTAATGTTTGGGTAATTGAAATCACCTAATATCAGGGTGTTTGGTAGGACCTTTATGTTTCCCAGTGTTTCCAGGAATGCGGAGTGGGGGTCCTGGGACATGGTGGGTGATCTGTAACAAGCTATAATTTGAATAGCAGTTTTGCCCGCTGTTAGTTGCAGGTGAATGATCTCTGAAGCATCGTGCTGTGCCACTAACCTGAAGGTGCGGGTATACTTGATGAATATAGATACTTCCCCGCCTTTTGTATTTCGGTCCGGGTTTTGAGGCCGAAATGTATGGTATGAGTTGTAGCCTGGTAGTTCTGGAGTGCTCTCTGGAGCCTTAAACCAGGTTTCTGTTACTGCACATATATCGATTTTCTCCATACTGAGGAGTGCCTCGAGTGCATGCATTTTGAGGTTTAGACTTCTGGCATTGAGCAGCATTACCCTCAGTTTTTTTTACTTGTGCTATTTACGGTGGTGGGTTTGTCTTTTGAGCCTTGCCTAAAAAAGGCACTATGGGGGTGGCAAGAGCCTTGGCCAGTATTCGAAAGCCAAATGGTGACAGGTGCAAGCCGTCTCTAGCGAAGCAGCGTGGCTTGTCATCCCAGGCTGACAGACACTGGAACCCTTTGAATGACACCAGAAGCATAGCCAATTGTTGAAACTGATAATTTTTTCTCTATACCATGGTATCATTCTGGGTGAGGGCAGGATGCTACTCAGGGTCAGGGTCATACCGGCCTGGGCTACATGATCAGAGAGCTCCTCCATGTCTCTTTTCATGTAGTCCAGGGAGGTACGGCTCATTTCATTCACACCAACATGGACAATGACAGAGTCATATTTGTACTTGTTCTGGAGTGACCTGAATGCTTGTGATATGTGGCAGATCCTGGCACCCGACAGGCAACTAACAGTAACCTTCTCCTTGTTCAGCCTAGTGAGTGGGAGTCAGTGTGCCTGACTATAGAGTCACCTATTACTAGTGTGTTGGGTATGTTATTTTTCCTTAAGGGCTGTGATTGTGTGGCAGAGTTAATTTACTACTCCACAGTAAAAGTTTGCATCCTGCAAAAAACAAGTATAATGCATTGAAGTCGCAGGGCTATAGATTAGCTAGAGTTACTACAGAGATGGAACCCTTTCTGAGAAACCTGAACAATTTAGATAATGATTTCCTTCTGGGAGGCTATGAAAGTCAGATATTAAACATCCTGGAACCTATTACAGAACTAAAAAAGATCAAAGCACCTTCACTAAACCTCCCTACTAGGAGAATATTAAGAAATTCCATGGAGAATAACAAATGCAAAAATAGCTCTATCTTGACATACACTCTGGATTATCACAGTATCAAAAATGTTATTAAAGAAAACTGTGCCATAGTCAAAGGAAATCTTTATCTGATTAACATCTTAGGCGAAGCCCCATCCTTTGTTTACAGGAAGGCTAGGAGCATTAGAAGTTTTGTTGCATTTAAACCTAGACTATATGGGAGAAGCACTAACAGATGTGAAGCTAATCATATACTCTCTCTCTCTCTCTGTGTGTATATATATATATATATATATATATATATATATATATATATATATATATATATATATTCAGCAAGGTGATAGTTTTATTGGCCTTATTTAAAGAAAATCATTAAGACCAGTGCAGGTGGTGACTGTAACACTACTAAAGTAATTTATAGGGCACAGTGAAATGAATATGATGCATTTTATGTGTGCAAGACTAAAAATAAACTTAAGCATATGATTTCATGCCATCTTGCAGAAATCTGCTCAGGTTGTAAAAACAAAGCACTAGCCAAACACCTTTCTCTGCACAGAAGACACACAGGTTTTAAGTGCCAGATATTGGATCCCACAGACACGGGTGATCTTGAGGGTGATATTCTGAATGTACTGGAAAAATGTGAACTCATATGGCAATTAAAGCTGAATTCTTTCAGAAAGCCTGAACTAAATTACTACTGTTCACTTAAAAGTGTACTGGAACTTAGAAAATTGCCACATTTTAATTTTCCACTATCCTTATTTAAGTATTGATTTTAGTGTTATTCTATATAAAGTGTTCACTACTTTTATAAGGACACTACTTTTTTACTCTCCCACACTGGCCAGCAATAAGTTGATGCACTTTTCCTGGTTTAACTCATTAAATGTGCATATAAAGTTGTATTCTTGTTTTAATTTTGGTTTACTGATTTTA